>NC_068982.1:122590896-122594221 GCF_001194135.2 Octopus bimaculoides
CTTCCTACAGCGTCTATGACATCATTGTCACTGGCAAAAATGGCGACCAGCTAGGGATTTTCTCATTTTTGGGAATAGATGAAAATCAGAGGGGGCTAAGTCCGGTGAATAAGGTGGATGGGGAACAACTTCTTATCCACAATCACGAATTGTTGCCGTGGTAACCACTGAGGTGTAGGCTGGAGCATTGTCGCAATGAAAAGGAACTCTTCTGGTGAGCATTCCCGGCCTTTCTTCTTTGATTGTCTCTCGGAGGCGTTTCAGCAGCTGAGAATAATACAGCCCTGTCACAGTGTGACCCTTTTCAAGGTAATCGATCAGCAAGACTCCTTGAGAATCCCAAAAAACTGATGCCATAACTTTGCCAGCTTAAGCAATGACCCTGGCCTTCTTTTGGGTAGGAGAAGATGTGTACTTCCACTGCTTTGATTGTTCTTTGGTTTCAGGCTGGTAGTGATGAACCCAACTTTCGTCCATAGTAATGAAACGAGCAAGAGAATTCTTTTCATCGGCTTCAAACAGTTCCAGATTGCTCGTGGACAAAGTGCACCTGGTGCGTTTCTGTTCAGGATTCAAAAGGCGAGGGACCCATCTTGCAGAAAGCTTTGAGAATACAAGTTGTTTTGTCACAATGTTGTCTGCTCTTTCAGTTGAGATGCCCTGTCTCTCAGCTACCTTACGACATGATATTCGACGATCTTGCATTATCATACCAAGAGCAAGGTCAAGGTTGTCCTTGGTGGTTGCAGTTGGAGGTCTCTCTAGTCTGGGATCATCTTCCACACTCTCCCTGTCACGCAAAAGGAAAGGCATCTAGCCATAGAAAATCTACCTGAATAAAATGATGGTGATGATGATGACGATGATGATGATGATGATGATGATGAATTACTTGACTCCAATAGTCTTTTATTTGATTTTTACTATTGAAAGGAAAGTGTCAGGTTGAGTTGAAGCAAATTGAATTAAGCACATTATTCAATAGACTGTACCAGTGCTTGTAATTGATAAGCTCATGATACTGGAATTTAGAAGATGATGCCATATCAGCTAATCCAATGTACTTCAAAATTTCATCCTTATCATCATCATCATCTATTTTTTCATGTTTTACACTGGTTTATTAAGTGTCAGTGCATTTTAATTCCAAATCATCTCAACAGAAACTGAATATCCCGTATTCACAAATTCAGTTGAACTGAAACCTAATTTTTACTTGGATTTTCTATAAGAATTAATGCATCTGTAGCATATCTAAACCTTCCTTAAAAATTATAATTCCTTTCTCTTGTTAAAGTTATTATTACTAGTTTTCTCTTTGCTTGCTTCAAGTAGAAAAGATATATCTGCTCTTAGTTGGAT
This sequence comes from Octopus bimaculoides, assembly GCF_001194135.2. Lineage (NCBI taxonomy): Eukaryota > Metazoa > Mollusca > Cephalopoda > Octopoda > Octopodidae > Octopus > Octopus bimaculoides. The sequence goes on from NC_068982.1 coordinate 122,592,259, forward strand.
TATTTGCTGGTTTATTTTTTCCATCCATGCAGGCTGTTTGTGTACATTGCACTTTATTTGCCTATCTCTAATCTTAATACCACATTTCTGAGTTGCAACATAAGCAGCTGAGTAAATGAGTTGATCAATCACCTCGAAGACATTTTCTCTACAATTATCTAGGAGTTGTATCAGCTTCTTAAGTGCTTGATCAACTTCTTTGATAACTTTTCTGTTCTTATTAGTATTAATAATTTTGGGAAGTGGGGCTTTCTCCTGGAAAGGTTGATCTAGTTGTATTAGATATTGTTCTAATATTCCATCTAACAGTTCATTGCTGACATGATCATTTATAGTATTTTTAGTATCAGCTGATGGTCCACCTTCATGGGGTTCTGTGTACCCAGTTTGCTGGTTTGAGTTAGTGATTTCAGAGCTTTTTGCCTGTGGGTTTAAACGAATGTGTGTTATACTGAACTTTGACTGATCTGACTATTTTGTTAATTTTGCTGTCAGTTAGTCTTTTATTTTTTAGGATATCACGTCTCACAGCTCCTAGTTTATTACTGTCCATGTACAGCCTGCTATGTGGGTTTTTCCACCTCCAGATATTGTATGTATCTTTTTGTGTGGTTGATGTTTCTGGGTTTAGTGTTGAATAATAATAAGCATGCATAACTTTGATATATTCCTCCTTAGTCCATCTCTGTCTTGTATTTCTATTTCTTCGAGATAGGTTTGGTAGTTGATCCTGAGTGTCAGTTTTGGGAATATCTCTGGTTTGATTTGCTACAGGCTGGTCCTGATTTAAAAACTTTTCAAGCTCAGTGTCAGAACCTAAGTTCACTGATGAACATGTTCTTCGAACAACACAGATTCTAGTGGGTATTTCCATGGTTGGTATCCAAGGCCATGTTATAAGCGCACAGGGTTAACCAGTTGTCTGGTTCCTTGGGTAAGGTTCAGAGGTCCCAGGCATCATCATTTTTTGGGGTGGGGGATTTATTATTATTATTATTATTATTATTAATATTATGGTTAACATGACAAGCTGGCAAAATTATTTGTATGTTGGGCAAAATACATAGAAACATTTCTTTCAGCTCTTTGTGTTTCGAGTTCAGATTCCACTGATGCTAACTTTGCCACGTATCATTTGGAGGCCTATGAAATAAGTACCATTCAAGCATTGGGATCAATGTAATCAACTTGTCCCTCTCCTCAAAAATAATGGCCTTGTGCTAAAATTTGAAAGAATTATTATTACATTTACAATGGTGGGATTGATAGAATAGCTAGAATGTCAGGCAAAATGTCTTGAAGCATTTCTTCCAATTTTTCACATTCTGTGTTAAAATACCATTGGGGTCAAACTTTGTTTTTTTATCCCTGAGGGTCAATAAAATGAAGTGCCAGTTAAGTTCTGACGTCAATGGTATCAACTTAGCCCTTCTGAAAATTGTTGGCCTTGTGCCTAGATGTGAAACAATCATCATTATCATCACCATTATTATCCTCATCATCGTCATCATCATCATTATTATCATTATTATTTGTGGAGAGAAAGTTGATCTCCTAAAAACTCATTATGTCAATTTCATGTAAAGGAACATGATATCTGATCTATGATATACAGGAAATGAAATATATTGACAGATTTTCCCTTCTACAAGCATACATCTAGAGAACAGTTTCTTGTGCTAATAAACTATTTCACTAGAGACTCAGATTATCTGTTATAATGTGTGCACACTATATGTATAATAAGGTTTGAATAACAGTTCATGTAAACTGTGTATTATTCTGTTCAGATTACAAACAATAAATCACAATTATCATCGTTAAGTTTGCTTCTCAGGTTAATTTTTTCCTATTCATTCAGTCTCTCACAGTGGCCCCAAAGTGTATTTTTGAGCTATCACACACACACGCACACACACACACACGCACACACACACACACACACACACACACACACACACAC
>NC_068982.1:122595857-122606301 GCF_001194135.2 Octopus bimaculoides
ACCCAGATATGCACCTATATATACAGGTAGACATAGGTATGCACATACCTGTACGTATATATGCATATACACATTTATTATTTGTTTATATATATATATATATATATATATATATATATATATTATAGCATTATATAATACGTAATCTTTACGCATTTCACTAGTGTATATTAGTATGTTGTGTGATAATTGTTATGTAGATGATTGCATAATCATATAGAAACATCTGATCTAGTAATTTAATCCATTATTATTTACCAACATAAGTAGGTTGAAATTGATAAGTTGGAACTAATAATAATAATAATTATTATTATTATTATTATTATTATTATTATTATTATTATTTCAAATTGTTTTCCACAAGGGTGGCTTGGGAGGTGGGGATGAGTCGATTACATCAACCCCAGTGTTCAACTGGTACTTATTTTATCGACCCCCAAAAGGATGAAGGGCAAAGTCAACCTTGGTGGAATTTGGACTCAGAACGTAACGACAGACGAAATACTGCTAAGCATTTCACCCATAGTGCTAATGATTCTGCCAGCTTGCTGCCTTCAGTAATAATAATAATGATAATAATAATAATAATAATAATAATAATAAAGCTTCAAAAGCGCTCCCAATGTGTGAATATTAAAAGCCCTTGAAATGTACAAGAGTCTCCAGTAATCTCTTGCTTTGACATGGTGTGACAAAATGGACTACATCTCTCTTTTTAAGCCACAATAATAGAGATATGTCATCAAACAAAATCAAAATAAATTGTAGAATTTCCCAAGTTGATTCTCTTTTATGTCTCTTGTTGTGTATGGCACTCTTCCCACTTTTTATTGAACTGAATAACACAGGGTACTGATACATACAAAGAAACAACAACTGCAAAATCTGTCACTTATTCTTTATGAATGACCTGAAATTATATGCTAAGCATGATTAAGTGTCAGAAGGACTTGTAACCACAGTAAAGCAGTTTAACAGCAGTATAGGAATGGAATTTGAACTTGAGAAGTGTGCAAAAGCAACTATCAAGAAGGGAAATGTCACTGAAACACTGCTCATCAAACTTGACCAAGACACCACTATACAAGAACAGGATCCTGAGGGCACTTATAAATATTTAGGTAAAAGTAAGGATGACAGAATCTAACTTACCAAATGAAGGAAAAAATCCAAAAAGAGTATTACAGAAGAGTACAGCTGGTTCTGAAAACTGAACTCAACTCTAAAAATCTTAGCAAAGCAATGAGTATATTAACTGTATCTGTTGCAGGATGGTTGTGTGGATACAAGCTTCCCAGCCAAAATGTTGACTTTTGATATCTTAAATGCTGGGATTGTGCCACATCTCTGGAAGATACAAATTAATAGTCTGTAGATAAATCCACTTCTCTGTAAATTGATATCATTAAAGCATTTGTAAATTGGTACCATGCAGAGCACTTTACTGCTCACTGCTGCGTAACTGATATAATTTCATTTGCTTGCAAAACTGGGCTCAAATTCTCCCATATGTTTTGGGAAGCTAATACGGAAAATTAGTATGGTAACTTTGGGTTACAAAACATAAATATTATTGTTACAGGGAGGCGGGCTTTTGAAAAGCAAGAGGGCTTTTGAAAAAAAAACAGAAAAGGCAAAACTTTGTTGATTACATAATGGATGGCAGTTGCATGCTTTAGGTTCACAACCAGTTTTTACCTATAAACCCCTTTGATTCCTTTTTTACTCAGATGGACCCTCAAAGCCATTCTATGCTTTAAAAATTCTTATATTTTTATAATTAAATATTATTTGGAATTGTATAAAAAAAATTGTTAAAATTGTAGGAGTATAATCAGTTTATTGCACATAAAATTTAACAGTAGAATCTTATATGGACTGCCAAGGGCCATATGGACCCTGGTTGAGAACCACTGCTTTAGGGTCTGATCAAATATATTGAACAGTTAAGTCATTGAACATGTAATGGAGATGTTTTATATAAAAATACTCTCAATATTACTTGAACATTATTCTTTCCTTCTTGTTTTTGAGAAATTGTAATCAGATTCTCATCTATATCATGTACAATTTCTTTAATGCTCAATTAATTACCAATTTCCTTAACGTAAGCATTCATTTTCATCATCATTCATACTTTATATCCTGGTTTTATTTCCTCTTATCAATTAAAAAAGAAATATTACTTTCTATAACTTAGTTCAATCATAATGTTCTTCATTAGATATGTACATAACATTTTATAAAACGAGATACCCTGTTTACTTAGTATAATTGCTTATTTACTCTATATCATTAATCCTGTTTTCTTAACAGTAAATTTTGTACATTTTTTTAATCTGTTTATACATATACATTTGGTTTTAAAGACATACTTCATCTGATACAATTAAGATGTCCAACCCTTGTGACACTATATGGAGCCTTAAAAAGTTGTTTTGTGATGCATGAACTCTTGGTCTTGATTAGTATAAACCAAATACATATGCACACACCCAACCTATTTTATTATTGAACTTTATTGTACTTTTTCTTTATCAGATACTAACATATACACAGGAGTAATAATAATAAAATTGATTTAAAAAATGCCAGTGGTAATGATAATAATAGCAATAATAATAATCCTTTCTACTAAAGGCCTGAAACTTTGTGGAGGAGGGGACTAGTTGATTACATCAGCCCCAGTGTTTCACTGGTGCTTAATTTATCAACCTTGAAAGGATGATGGGCAAAATTGACCTGAGTGGAATTTGAACTCAGAACATAGTGGCAGACGAAATACTACTAAGCATTTCACCCAGTGTGCTAAAGAGTCTGCCTGCTCACCATCAACAGTAATACTGATAACATTAACGATAGTAACAACAATAATAAAAATAATAGCAATAATATAATAGCAATAATAAGAAGAATAGTTCTGAACAAAATTTCATTCACATCATGTAACACATTTAAGTGCAAGTGTGTGTGCTTGCGCACACGTGCGTGCGCGCACACACACACACACACATACATACACTTATATACATACATATATAATCTCACTACGGTCAATTTTGCCATTCATCCTTTCATTGGGAGGGGGAGGGATTCAATGAATATAAGCAGTACACTTTTGTATGTTGTACTTTGGCTTGCAGCCATGCCATAGCACTATCTCCAAGTCTTTTACTTGATTTTATCAATCTTCAGTAATTTGACTGGTGCTTATTTTATAAATCTCTGTCTATCAAATGGCTAAGTTCACTTAGCTTGGCAGACTACAGGTAGTTTTCCTTTTGACATATTGATTTATTGACTGTCCCTTAAATAAAATAAAATTACATTGTTTGTAGTATGATGTAAGAAAGATACTGATTATTAGAACCTCAAGTATGTAATATAATGAATTGAATAACTTCAATTAACTGAGATTATCCATACAATTAGTAGCAAAACCTCCCTCTAAAAGGATGTAAAATCGTGTGTAACAAAAAGCAAGGGAAATAATTCCTAGAAGGATCAATTGCTGTGAGGTTTAGAAGCACAGATATGACAATGTGGTTAATAAGTTTGCTTGACAGTCACATAATTTCTAGTTCAATCCCACTACATGACACTTTGGCAAGTATCTTCTATTACAGTGCTCCGCAACCTTTTCCCACTTGCACTACACTTATATTCTTTTCAAAATTCAGTGGCACACCTGAACTAAAAATATAACTAAAAGTATAAAGAAAAAAATTATATTCAGGTTACACTGCAGAACACTTAACATTGCCTTGTGACATACCAGTGTGCTGCAGCATGCCAGTTGCAGAGCACTGTTCTAAGTAGGCAACGTTTTGAAACATGAAATTCATCACAATATATTTCAACAATGCAGAAACTTTATTCATCAAAGTAAGTACCATTACAATCTACACATTTTTGCCAACAAGTTACAAGTTTGTTTTTCCGGTAATATAAAAATCTGGAGTTCTGGAGCTAATGAACTCTTTGACGGTCTTTCTCAATGACACTCTCAGCATTGGTTTGATTTTTGAACTCCTTCTCTTGCAGGGAACCATCAAGTTGCTTGAAAAACTGGTAATCAGTAAGAGAAAGGTTTGGGAATAAGCTGGGTGGAGAGGAGCTTCGTAGGCAAGTTCCCTCAACTTTCAGAAAGCTCCATACCAATTTAACTTTATGCAGCATTTGCTGTTAGCTTATGTGTAGGCTATGTGGGAAGACAGAATAAAGGGGCATTTGTTAGCTTATATCTCTGAAAGATAACTCTCTTTGCTGTTGAAAAAAATAAACTTGCAGAGATGAAGTTTCAACGCCTTCCTTCAATTTCCTTATACCATTTCTGATAAGAAATTTTGCTTTCATGTAAAACAACTATATTTTGTAGTGATTATCCGTAATCTACTCCCAAAACACTTCAGTAGCTCTACTTTGCATTGCTTTCAAACTTATATATTCATTGATCATTAAAGTGCAACAACCTCCACAATAACCTGTCTTCAATCTGATTTTACGTTCCTAGGTTAATCGGAAACATAGATTGCTGTACTACTCATAAACCTTCCCAGTAGTTCAATTATTTGGTGAAAAAAATACCACCAAAGCAACTTAAACCATCCAAAGCATGGGGTGTGCTTGCTAGTATTATATAAAACATACCCAACTGTATTTCTGTCTACATTACTTAAAGGTATATTCCTTACCCGTATTGTAGACTGTTATTTACTTTTGCTTGGCAGTATGGTCAAGAAGTTCACTTTGCAACCATGTGGTTTTTAGTTCAGTCACATTGTGTGGATCCTTGGGCAAGTGTGTTCTACTAAAGCCTGATGAATGAATTTGGTAGACAGAAACAGTATAGAAGCCATTGTTTGTATGTATGTAGGTATGTATGTACGTTTGTATGTATGTATGTATGTATGTATGTATGTGTAAGTTTGTATGTGTGTGTGTATGTCTGTGTCTGTATTTGTTCCCACCTCTCTATCCCTTGACAACTGGTATTGATGATTATTTACAGATTGGGGTCAATTTGTTTGACTTAACCTTTCAAGGAATTGCCCCAGCTTAGCCACAGTCCCACAACTGAAAAGATCTAAATAAAAGAACATTTTGGACTGCTTTCTTTCATTCTTCAAAATCTGTTATTTGGCAACATGTACATCTAGCCATCTTTTGTTCCAGCTGAACAATAACAAAATTAACTGAATAGAGATTATGAACAAAATTAGTTTTTAGCAATAGAACTGTGTACTGGGATCAAATAGATCAATGTAATTGAATGAGATCAACATAATCCAAATTCTTAGGGCAAATGACAGATGATTGATTCTTGAATTCTCTTTTTGCACTCCCTGAATAGACTTAGGATCAAATTATTGACAAAAACATTATTGACAAAACCATTACTGCTAAACTTGGAATAAATTCTTTTGTATTTAAGATGTAGCAGTTTTTACTTTTTTATCAATCAAAATTCATAATAATTTTTTTAATCTTTTGTCTAATTGTGCTGAGATGTGAACCAAACATTTTGCAGTGACATATCTAACTTCTTATGGTTGTTCTCATCCTAACAAAAATTTAATAGTTTTAGGCTTGATGAAATGAGTACAAAAAACACGATACAATGTAGTCAGGCCAGATTAATTGATGGCTCTCTCTCACCCTCTGTCTTTTGTTAATTCAGAAAAAAGAACTATGATATGCCAACTAATATACATTTTTATATGCTTACATAGCAATTTGATCATAAACACTTCAGTAAGTTACAGTGAATCTGCACTTTGCTGTTTACTTACCAATAATGCAAAACATATTTGGATTTGTTTTTCATACTAATTGTCCAAGTAATATAACGTTTCTTTTATCACATAACTGGTTTACTTTGGCTTTTTTAACATTATAAGCATTAAATAAGCTTTTGTGTATTAACTGTTAATAATCTTGTGGATGGCATTTTATACATTGCTGTATGTTTAGTTAGTGATTCAATTGCCAGTACTTTAGCAAGTAACAGTGAGTTTGCATTTCACTGACAAACTCTGACAGACTGAACCATGTCCTAAGTTGTCTTCTGCATATATAAAAAAAAAGAAAATTGGTCGGGATGGAAGAGCTGTACACATGGCTTTTACAAGATCTCTGAAACTGGTGAGATTAACAGAGTTTGAATTCTTCTTGAGCTGTTGCAAGTCAACAGCTGCAGGCAGAACATGTACAGGGAGGAATTCAAGGAAGCCGATGAGCTGAGAATTGTGGAGTGGAGAATAGGGTGTTGGGTAAACACAATGCAAATGATGAGAGAAGAGAGGAGTAAGTTGGGAGTATTTGAGTGGAGGTAGCATGAGTGTAGTCAGCTATGAGGAGTAGAGGACAATGTAGTGATAGTAGAAAAGGCAGAGAAAGGAGGTAGTACATCTGTGGGCCATAGGTTGGTGTGTGTTAGTGAGTGACTTCATGTTAATCAGTCAAGTGGCCTCTCTTTGGATGCAGTATAAGAAGCCTGAGTGGGTAGCAGCTACACCATGGAAGAGGTAGGGTCAGCTTCCATTGCAGGTCTCATCTGAGCTTAATAGCAGATTAGTTGTTGAGGGCTGAAATATTTCCTCACCTTGAAGTGGCAGGCTAATCTTTCTGATGCAGCTTTTACACTGTTGAAGATGTGTGCTTGCCAGGACAAATGCTCTGTGAAGGCCTAGAACTTGTAGTTTCCTTGAGTGTTCTAATTGTGTACTGTTTGATGTGCAATTGAAAATCACTTTGATCTGAAGGCTATATGTGACATACAACTGTGATTAAACACCCATCCAATTGCTCAGATTGCATGCAAAAGACTACATTTATATATTATTATTAATCTTTGTAAACAACTTCCTCTATTATCAAGATACTGCATGTAATACTAGTCTACAGAGAAAGTGCTGAAAGCTAGCTTGGTCTTACTTTTATTAAAGAATTATTATTTCAAGCTGTTTTGGGTGTCAGTTCATTTTTAGTATATTTTTAATCTCTTTGAATTAGCAACAAAGAATTCCCTGCTTTGAATTATGTATATTGTAGTAAAGGATTTCCAGAACACTGGGTACTATACTGTTTTCTTGATATGTGTTTTTGTGTCTATTGAAGGAGAGAAAACTGGCATGACCTAGTTGGAGGATGTTTTTGAAGATGCATATATGATGAAAATATAATTTTGGTCTATAAATAATGTTTCTTTTTGTGTATAACTTGTTTTTTTACATTGAGACTTTTTTATTCTAAACATTAAATATGATTTCACCTACTTAACTATTGTTTCTTCATGATGTTTTTTTATTTTTATTTTTCAGTCGTTTGAACGTGTGGTGGTACAAAATATTCTCCATGGTTTATCACCAAGCTTATGTGAAGCTATACACAGTGTATCAAGGTGGAAGGTCATTCAGACAGCTTTTCCTCATGTGTTACATGCATGTGCTGCTCTTCTCGCAGAAAGAAAGCAAAGAGATGCTATTGCAAAGTTTACCAACTGTGAAACAAAATTACTCTATACTTTACATTGGATTCTTTTAGATGCAGCATCAGAATGTGAAGACAATTGGGCAGAAATGAATCAGGGAGCTCCAAGTGGACGTACTTACATGCATGCACTTGGTACCATTCAACTTTTTGTGTACTTACTAGCACCACTAGTACACACCTTATCTGAAACAGATTTTCAGAGTTTGAAATTGGAGAATGGATTAAGAATATGGCAGCCTTTGATAGATCATTGCCTCCCTGATGTATCTTGTTTCTCATCCCTTGTCAAGCCTCAACGCAACATCTTGAAAGCTCATCGTAGCAATACAAAACATAACACCAATGCTGCCAACATATACATCGGTAAAGGTTGCTCTGAGCAGAATCTTTATCATGGTGTTGAACTTTGTATTGATGAAAAAGAAGACTTAAACGTTTTCAGTGGTAATGAGCCTACATCTCCATTAGCACCTCTTGCACATATGAGTGACATCTGTGCTTTGTCAAGCTCTGACAGCCAATCTGCCACAGTTGATGTTGTCTGTGAATATTGCAATTCTGTTGTGCCTGTTCGTTCAAGTAAAAATGGTACATGTAAATGTAGAGGGAAAAACAGTAGCATCAAGTTTTCTTTTGATTCAAAGCTTTCTGTTTTGCCTAAGGTACCTGAGACTCCACCAGATAAAGATTATTTAAATCAGAAATTGACAAGTGCTGATACTAGTTGTTCAAAAAGCTCTAGTTCTACATCTCCTGATGTTTTGTCTGCTTGCTATTTTGATATTGCAGTACTTAGGTGTTTATTTTGCCTACATTGGCCTGAAGATGGTATTTATTGGGCTTTAAAGTATATTCATCGTCGACTTTTAGAGATATGTGATGAATATGTTAGAATGGGACATTCAGAACGTGAACGAAGCAAGTCTCTACCAATTCCAAGTATACAAGTGCTACAAATGTATTCTGCCATGCCCTATCCATCTATGAATGTACAGGATTCTGTATATTCTCCCTGTACTCCACGGCGCAAGTCTTATAACACATCCAACCAAAATCTTTCATCCACAAATCTTTCTCAAGCACCCACCACACATAAAGAACCACCCCATAAACGCATTAGAGTAACCGAACTAAAACAGTTGTTTGATTCTTCACGCAACAAGAAATACACTGCCGAACCAGAAGAAAATGAATTACGTTCTCTAAGAAGTACACGTGCTGAACCTTCAAACATTTCTCTCAAATCTCTCAAAGCAGATTCTTCAAGTTCTTGTACTTTATCAACATTAGACACTGATTCTGATTTTCCTCGACCAAATTCAGCATTTGCCAATTACCTTGATGTCAAGAAAGATAGCAAGTCAGATGATATATTTTCTGATCCAGCCCGTCGTAAAAGCATGCCCTCTCTACATCAGTCAGATAAGGATTCACTGGCTGGGACTAATCAGTTAAGCAATCAAGCCTCTCCTTGTTCAGGTAGGGTTGATTCAATGCCTGTTGGATTAAATCTGAAATCCAGCCAACAGCCAAGTCAACGAGAACATCTTTTACATCCTATAATAACCATCACAGAACATAGTCCTTGTGATACAACACCTCTGGCTGCTCCACCTCAATCTCCTAACTTATCTGACAGACAGCGTCGAGGCAGCAATGACTCCAGAAGACAAGTCCAAGACTTCAGCTCAATAACAACACTGAACATGGCACGCAGCATGACTGATTCTAATATTGCATATTCTACTGAAGATGATATTCAGGAAGCTTCAGGATCTGTTTACTATATCCAAGACAATGGCCAATTTAATTATGGCATCATTCTAAAGGCAGTACATTTTGTGTCCATGAATGAACACAGCCCAAGAATATGTGAAGTGTTGTTGAATATTTTAAATTCACTTTTGGATCTAGATATTATAGATATGAAAAAGTCTGAGTCAGAAGCTTCCAAACCAGATTCTACTGGTGTTATTGATGAAAATGCTAAGAAATCAGAAGACAAGAAAGAAACAAATAAAAATGAAGAAACTACTTACTGTATTGCTATGGATAGTATTGTGAGGTAGGAATTTTAAACTACTTTTTGTGTTATTATTTCTTTGTTTTTATTCATGTTTTTTTTAATCTAAATCTTGCATAATATAAATCTCTTGACTGTTCAGCTGCTGATAAACTGGGATAAGCGCTGGTAGCTGGTAACGTTAATGCATTTGCAGGCCTGTCAAAGTTTTCTAGGTAGAAAATTGTTACTGAAGGGATTTTCAGGAAGATGACTATGTAAATATTTGCATTCTCTATAAGTTCCATGTCTGCATTTTCCTCAATTGGTGCTCATAAAAGCATATGTGCCATCTACAAGCTTTTCCCAGAAACATAAGATGCTCTTTGAAATATCTCATCCATCTCATTCTGAAATGTTGAATCCTCAGGAGTAAAGCATACAAAGTTTAAGTTCCTGGGAGACTTAACAGTGATTTGTGATTTATCTCTAACTTAAGGTATTGGACGATATATACATATTTGTTAGACACACGTATATGCATATTTGTATACATTTTAAAAGAGATAAGAGAGAATATCTAGAAGTTTGAGAACTAGAGTTAGCAATAGTAGTAACAACAACAAAGGGAATTTCTGCTAGAAAAGTAACAGCCAAATCTCCCTCAAATCACTCCCTACATTCTTTAAAAAACAAAAGACACACCGAGTAATATAGTCCAAGATACACTATGTATGAATAAAAAACAGGACAATTACAGCTGAAACACTTTTAATCATATAATGTTTGGTTGTAATAAGGTAGTGAACTGGCACAATTGTTAGGACACTGGGCAAAATGCTTAGCAGTATTTCATCTGTCTTTATGTTCTGAGTTCAAATGCCACCAAGGTCAACACTTTGCCTTTCCTCCTTTCAGGGTTGATAAATAATTACTAGTATGGCG
>NC_068982.1:122606311-122612907 GCF_001194135.2 Octopus bimaculoides
GGGGGGGGGGGGTAATAGATTTAACCCCGTCCTTGAACTTGTTGGCCTTGTGCCAAAAATTTGAAAGCAATATGTTTGGTTGTAGATGAACTAAGGCTAAACTTTGTGAAGTCGCGTGGCTTAGTGGTTAGGGCATTCGGCTCACGATTGTAAGGTCATGAGTTCAATTCCTGGCGACGTGTTGTGTCTTTGAGCAAGACACTTTATTTCACGTTGCTCCAGTCTACTCAGCTGGCAAAAATGAGTAGTACCTGTATTTCAAAGGGCTGGCCTTGTCACACTCTGTGTCATGCTGAATCTCCCTGAGAACTACATTAGGGGTACATGTGTCTGTGGATTGCTCAGTCACTTGCACGTTAATTTCACGAGCAAGCTGTTCCATTGATCGTATCAGCTGGGACCCTCGTTGTCGTAAGCGATGGAGGGCTCCATTTTTTAAGGCTAAACTTTAACAACAACAAAATAACATAAATACACACAATGAACAATTTGAAAAATTACCATTTTTTTTTTTTTTTTTTACCTTTTCCAGGATATACAAGTCTCTTGGATGTCCCCAGGGTTGTGGTGATGGTGTCAGGGGTACCAATGGTGAAAATCTTAGGCAAAAGGGACAAACCTGTTTACAAAGACTTCAAAGAGGGAATCCGTCATTGTTTCGGAAATATCTACGTGATTCTGTTCATAGACATTCAATCCAAGACAGTGTGGATTTTATGCATTCGATACTTGGATTTTGTATTGAGTCAGGAAGTGTAGTTCAATCTCCAACTGGTGAGTCATTTACTTATTTATTATTATTTGTTCTCATGTTTTATATTGATGTTATCCAACATAAATTCAAAATGAATGTGATGTTGACTGTCTGCTAACTGATGATGGTGATAATAATAGAGTAGAAGAGGAGTGAAAGTAAATGAGACAATGTATTCTTGATTTCCTTATGATAATTCTCTTAATTACTCCTCAGTCACAGGTATGGCTGTGTGGTTAAGAAGCTCACATTGCAATCTCATGGTTTAAGGTTCAGTCCCACTATGTGGCACCTTGGGTAAATGTCTTCTACTATAACCTGGACCAGTTTGTGTGTGTGTGTGTACCCTTGTCTTGACATCATGTGATGATTGTAAATAAGCATTACTGCCATATAAACAATGTTTGTTTCCAGTCTTCTGTGGTGAAATATATCTTGGTTGGAAACAAATAAGGTTTGGCAACAGGAAGAACATCTGGCTGAAGAAATTCTGCCTGTTAAAGGGTTGAAGAAAGAAATACCACCATGATCAGTTGCCATAGTTTGCTGAAGCTACCAAAATCATTTATGTAATTAAAATTGTATGCATGTCAGTTTGAAGCAAGTGTAATCAAGATGGGATTTTCAAAGGCTTTCAGTTTGTGTGTGTATGCAGAGTGCAATAAAACACCACAAATGGAATGGAATTATATGAAAGAGTGCTCCTGACAGAACCATCCTGTTTGAAGAATTAAATTGGATTGGACGGCTCATGCTCAATCCACTGTAGGACAAGGGCCTCAGCATGTTCCCTCCACCAACCATGGTCTGGTGCATAGGCCACAAACATGAGCTTGTGATCACACTGGCTTGATGGATCTACTGTTACAGTGGCCCAACATGGTTTTGCAGAGGGATGCAGTTTTTATACTCATACACAGGAGTGGTTAAGTTGATTACATCTATCATAGTGCTCAGCTGGTACTTGTTTTATTGACCCCAAGAGGATGAAAGGTAAAGTCAACTTTGTTGGAATTTGAACTCTGAACATAAGGATGAATGAAATACCACTAAGTATTTCACCAGGCATGGTAACGATTCTACCAGCTCACTGCCCTGTTTGAGGAATAGCAACTAATAAATATTTTGCTTTCTTGAGGGTCATTTTGCAGACATTCTAGTTGTGGTTAACTTCTTTAAGGTGTTCTTCTGAATTCTTCATTAGTACAACTGCAGTGCTGTTGTGTGTGAGTTATTGAAGGAGTTTGAGGGATTATAGGTTTGATCACATGAATGGGGAGGAACATACCATGGAGTAGAAGGCTTTAGTCAGTAAGTTAACTCCTATCACTGACTGTTGGTTTTGTTTACTTCAAAACAGCCCTGATTGAGCAGACCTACGAACAAAAACATACCATTTGGCACAGCTCCATATTTTGGTATATCTAGGACTACATTGTCCAGTGTGTTCCCCACCTTTTTCCAAGATGGTGGTGATGAGATTAGAGGTCTGATTAGAGAGAGTTGAACTCACCATTACTAGCCAACAAAATGGTTAACAATGTTTTTTACAGTTCTGGATCATCCCATCCTGCTTAAGTGAACTTGGTCATCGAGTATTATTAATTGTCTTGGCAAAGGACACAGTACAGTGTCACAATACACTGGATGTCTGATCCATGAATGCACTCGTAAATGAATAAATACAAGTCTTATAATCTCAATTTTTTAAGGTTTTTATCTCATCCTACTGAAACATGTAATGACTTTCAAGTTAAGCAATTCCATGTTGGTAAATTCACAATTAAGAGTTTAGTGCTTGAGAAACATTGATTTATTTTCAAAGAAACTAATATGAGTCAAACTTTCATCATATTTTATGTATTTATTTATTTTCATTTTTACTCAATTCATGTGAAACAGATTCCATTTGTACAATCTTACAATCATGGTTGGATTCTGAATGCATTGAGAAACTGGCATCAGGTGACCAATTTGTAATCATAACAAAAAAATCAGCACTTTTTCTTTCACTGTTTTTATAAAATTATATATCTTTATATACTTTTCCTATATATATATATATATATATATATATATATATATATATATATATATATATATATATGATGATGAAGATTCACTGAAGAATTTAAAAATCACTCACTTAAGTTATCTTCTGATATTCACCCAACATCATCTCCAGATATTGATCTTATGTCATCTGTAAGTGCACACACCCTAAGTTGTGTCTAGACACTCACTTCAAGTCACATTTAGGTACTCACCTCACATTTTTAGACATTCACCCTAAGCATTCTTCAGGTGTCCTCACTAAAACATTCATGTATAACCTGCTGATATTTTTTTAGATAATGGGTAGTTTTTTAGACATTGACTAAAATTAGGAAATTCAATATATGCATTCAACCATTTTATTACTTAACGTAAATAACTTTTATAGAACAACTTATTTGCTATTGTGCGGTTTCAAATTAGCTTGTAGTCATTCATTTCTCACATTACTCTTTTGTTGCCACAGTATCTCAATAAAATATGTTATAAATAACATAATGCAGTCAAGGAAATTAACATTACTCACTCTTGTTACTTTAAATGTCACCGTTAATAGCAAAGATTTCTAACAAATTGTGTGGAATAGGAATAATTCATTAGTAATTCATTTTTTATTTATTCATTTAAAAATAAATATTAGTGACAGAAGCCATATTAATGCTGAATGGCAATCTTTATATCCTGTCTACTGTGGACGTATTGTTAGAACACTGTATCACTGTAGCATTCACCTTGAGAGATCCTCTCATATAGACCTACTGTACTAAAAGTGTAGACACACTGTTAGCAGATATGAATCATCATCTTGCATGGGTGGCATAACTGCTACCTCATGATTTCAGTGTACATGCACTTCATCAGTAGCAGGCATCCACTCTAACAATACATTCATATTTAAGTAGGATATAAAGATTGCCATTTGGTCTTAAAACTGTTTCCATCACTAATTATTTTTTAAAGAACCTGCAGCTATTTGTGATATTACTGACTGAACAGTCACTGTTTTCATGTATGTTGTTGGCAGTAGAATTTGGCTGGCATGTTGTGAGTGAATGCCTACTGCTGATGAAATACATGCACACTGAAATCACATGATCTTGCAGTTCTGCCACCCATAGTAGATGATTCTCATCTCTACTTTTAGCACTATACACTTATGAGAGGATCTCTCAAGGCGAATACCACAGTAATATGGTTTTCTAACAATTCATCCATGCTAAGTAGGATATAAAGATTGTCGTTTATTCATTATTTATTTGTTTAATTAGAAGAGGGTAGTAGCACCTCTGATCTTGTTCAGAGCCTTTGAGACTTGGAGGAGGAAGGGAGAAAGTTATTCCTTCATTGGAAACATGACCTGAATGTGTGCAACAGGATGGACTCTGCTAAAGGCACCCAAAAGCCAGACAGTGGTGCTAAACCTATCAACAGATAGTGTCTACCACGAAGGAACAGGAACTGTCACTTCATTGGGCTTCCACACAGTTTCGAAGTTTCACTCACAAATCATTGGCTGAACCAGTGGTAGAAGATACTTGCAAAAAGTGTTTCACAGTAGAATCATTATTTCAGCTTAACATATTAGTCTTAATCACAAAATTTAAATGAGAAGTAATCTGTAAAAAGCATTATGACATGCACACTAAGTGACAAGGATACTTATGATACTTATTTTAGGAGTAGTATTGATAACTAACTAAACTCAATGTTAACCAATGCCCTTGAAATTTCAATTAGTGGATTGTTAACTGGCTGGTTGATGATTGCTGAACTAATTGCTGAAAAGCCTGAATCCTCAGGACAATGTATAATAACATAGGCTAAATAGATAAAACCCTTTACATTCAGATTACTCATGAAAAAAAGCATGCAGAACACCCTGTAAAATAGTCGGTGCTAGAAAAAGTACCCAAGCATTGAAACCAAGCTAAAATGAAATGTGAATTAGATGACTCCCTTTGACCCATCTAGGTGAGCAAATCCATCCAACCCATGCCAGTATGAAGAACAGTTAAAGACAACAGTAATGATGACAACAATGACAATCTATACGATGTCTTCACTTGGATTTCTAGAAGAAAAGTGTTTGCATGTAGTTAAATCTAGTATGATATCTGAAAAACAAAACAGACAATTCTTGAATTGGTACTAAAGATGGTTTTAATTGAAATTCCTTAGCTATAATGATACTTGTTTTTCTAAATTTGTCAGTGTTACTTAAATGATAAAAGGTTGCTAGCATCTCATTTCAATACTGTCCTATGTTGGAAGAGTTTATTCTTTTTCTAAGCACTTCTTAAATTTCCAAGCTAACCAGTTTTCAAATTGACCTTAATGAAACTGATAATGAGCATCATGATTAATTACACAAGCCAAATATCACTTACACATGAACACAAACAACCTAAAATACAGGCATATATCTAGCCACCCATACATGCCAATGTGCATCCAATATACATGGCAATTGATAGAAATTATCTTTGATTGATACATAATCTTAATTAAAATAGTTTTAAAAAATCATCCGCTTGCAAATAATTTGTTCCAAAAAATTATTTTTTGCTACTTTGATTTGGTGTGTATTTTTAATACAGCATATATATAACTTTTCATTATTGAAATATATAACTACAAATGTATATATAATATATTTAAAAAAATGTTTGACATAAATACATTTTTGTTTAAAAGTAATACTACTATTGAAAAATTCTTTATAATTGAGAAATAAAATATTTGTCAGGCATTTTGTAAAAAAAAAATATCTTTTAAAATTATAATATGATTTTTTTAAATTACCCATGGTGGGCTTTTTGTCGAGTTTTTGCAGTTAATGTAAATTTTTAAATGACCAGTTTAATTTTAACATGTCAACTTAAACTATATATTTGCATATTCAAGCTGAGAACAATTAGTGATTAAAAGAAAATTTTTTTCTTGGTAATAAAAACTGAGCTAACATGAAACTACTTGAAAATTAACTTCTTTGATTTAATTTGACTACTGGAAAATTTTATTCATTTTTCATTTAAATGAAAATACCTTATTTTTCTATATACTCCATCACCAGCTTAATTTTGTCTACAACTATGTTTGTCTTCAACTATGTTTGTCTACAACTATGTTTGTCTACAACTATGTTTGTAATTCTACTGTATCTGATAACTTGACTGGAGAACATGTCATATCCTATTTTTAATGGAATTCTGCTCAATGCCCTGGACAAAGATGAAATATGAAGATTAAAGCTATCAGTTTTATTATAAATGCTAGTTATAACCTTATCATCTGTACTACCTTAACATCTAAATGATTAACCTTATCCTCCATGTTGGAATAGAAGAGTTCAATATAGATTGTAGTAGTTTTATTAGGCTGCTCTAGTACATGTTACTCTGGAGTTTATGTGGTGTGCAGCTGCCCACATTACTGGTATTTCCAGCTTCCCCTACATATAAACATGTATAATATAATATATGATATAGTATATATATATAATTTGAAGAAAAGCAACAAAAATTCAATAGGTTATAGCAGTACGTACGTTTCGTACAAACTTCATTTATTTATGTAGTGAGAACACTACATAAGATGTGCAATGAAAATGTACTCCTCAGCTGCATAATGGAATTTCATTTTAGAAAGTCATTTTGTTGATGTGTGCAAAAACAAGAGTAGGAGAAGAAGAAAATACCATCTTGACTGGGCTGTTAATCAACAGTCTAGACTTTCTAAAATGAAATTCCATTATGCAGCTGAGGAGTACATTTTCATTGCACATCTT
>NC_068982.1:122614035-122616733 GCF_001194135.2 Octopus bimaculoides
TCTCTCTCTCTCTCTCTTATATTTTTATAAAAACTTGTCAATTTCATATGTTAAATATGTATATGTATTAACTAGTGTTTTGATATCTTTCCAGGTCACAAGAAATGCTCACCTTCTGAGAGTAGTGCACTCAACTTTTCAAACAACTTTGGCCATAGTATAGGTGGTGTTGGTCATCGTGGTGTTGAAGGTGTTATAGTAGCCAACATTCTCAAGCCTTTAGTATCTAAATGTGTTGATAGTCTCAAAGAACTTAGCAGCCAAGAAAATATTGTAAGTTGTTTTAAGACATTGAAATGTCGGTTCCTTCATTTTAACACGACATGGTACTCTCTATATTTCGTTTTTATTATTATTTTTTTTTAAACTTTGGTTGATCAGTTTTGATTGAGCAAACTTATAAATGGACTGTATTCCATCCTCTTTAAAAAAGTATGTAAAAATAAAAAAGAACTGTCTCAAGTCCTAGGATACTTAGTACTGATTACTCTGTTTTTATGCTGTATAAGTGACAAGATCATGCCATTCCCCAAGAACAGGATGCCAGAGTATGTATGATTACATTATCTGACTTGCCCCTTCCTAAGTTGATATCTTAAGGTGGGATTTGAATGTGATTTGGTTGTTACTTCTCAGTATGCCAAGCGATCACAATGGGGTTACCTTAGATTTTTGTGGAGGATAAACTATTTTACTAAAGGCTTACTATATTTTTGTGGCTTAAGTCAAACACTGAATTATATTTTAATTGGACCTTTATTGGTCAAATAATGGTGGTCAATTATACCTTTATGTTTTCATTGAACTGTGACACCAGTGAGTTACTAATCACTGTTTTGCTGTATATCAATAGAGGGGAAATTTGTCTAAGCATGCAGTGATAGTGCTTTTTAGCACTATAAGAGGAGGACTGAGGACTTGATGGAAATGCTGGGGTTGGAGGAATCAGTATAACAGCTGGCAAGGGCGAATGGAGTGCAGTGGTATGGGTATGTATTGAGGAGGGATGAGGAGCATGTTCTGAGGAGGATGCTTGAGTTTGAGGTTAATGAGCCATGAAAGTGAGGTAGACTGAGGAAAACGTGGAGGAGGAGATTGGGAGGGTTGGCTTGAGAAGGGAGGACACCCAAAACCGGGAAAGATGGCGAGATGGTGTAAGGGCAGTTGCTATGGCATTGAGGTAGATCCAGGGACAAAACCTGGATTTAAAACACTGGATGATAATGATGATGTGTTTATAAGATGCCTTCTAAAGACAAATACCAAAGTATTATAGCTTTCTGTTAGTATATCCATGTTTAGTAAGATATATAGATCACATATCAAAATAGTATATTTTGTATTGAATGTGTGAATATTTTTTCTCTTCTTGATTTGTTGAGTTTGGAGAAAATTTCAGTGCCTGTGGCCCTCATAGGAGCTCCTAGACCAGTGAGATTAACACTACTTATGTTCTGCTTAAACTGTTGCAAGTCAATACTTGCTGGAAAGACTTAAGCAGAGAAGAAGAACTGGGAGTAGTAGTTTGTGTAGTACTTGTGAAGATTAGATATAATATGGGTGATGAGAGGAAGGGAGATGGGTGAGTTAGGAATGTCTGAATGGTGGTGGCATGAGACCAATCAGTTCTGAGGAGTAGAGGTTATTATAGTGGCAGAGATAGAAGATAGCTTGCCTGTGGGCCTGGGGCTGAAGCATGTTTGTGAGTAAATTTATGCCAATCAACTCAGTGGCCTTACGCTGGATGCAGTCTAGGATGTATGCACTTGCAGCAACAGCACTATTCCAAATGTGAGAACAATATTCTATTGTGGGTCCCATTCGAGTTTTATAGCATGTTAGTAATTGTTGGAGGATGAAGTATTTTAAAGTATTGAAGAGAAGAACCATTCTTTTAGACATGATCCTAGCCAAGTTAAAGACAACATCCCAAAGAAGAGATCCTTAGGGATCTATATGAGATCCTCAGGATCAGCGTAGCCTAACATTTGGAGTGATTGTTAGGGGCTCTAGTTATGTAGTTGTGTGCTGTTCTACACAGGTTAGAAATAACAACCATACCTCTTTTAATTCTTTAGCATTCAGGTTGTTCTGTCAATGTAATGCTTATTTATTCACATTGTTTTGAATTAATCATGTATTATGTTCTGGCCTCAAGTTTTTTTTTATGTAGATTTTATATTTCTTGAATGACATTGTAGGGTAGGTGTAAGAGGTTGGATCTGACTGGTTTGAACATAAAATGAGTAGAATATTTGGGCCAGATATGGCTGGTTTAAATGCTAAAGGGTTAAATTATCTACCAGCTCAGTGAAACAAAACAACAACAAATGTACAGAACACAAGGCAATGCAGTCCTAGATATAGAAGAAGACAGGATAGCCATGTCTGGAATGTCTTTGATTATAGTTAGATAACAACCCTTTTTGTATACACATTCTTGAATTTGTATTCATCCAAGCATTGGATAGACTTATCAGCATCACGACCTTTTTCAGTTAAATTTTATATGTTTTCATCCAAAATTTGACTTAAGTTCTCATATAACTTATCTTGCTTCTTGCATTTCTTAGTTTATCTCAATTTTGGTTACTTTCTCTTATCAGTTAACTGAACTTATTCACCTGGCATAAGCCATTCATTCTTATTGCATATCTGCATCAACACATTCACTTCTCTCTCTCTCTCTCTCTCTTTC
>NC_068982.1:122616743-122624552 GCF_001194135.2 Octopus bimaculoides
CTCTCTCTCTCTCTCTCTCTCTCTCTCTCTCTCTCTCTCCCCCCTCTCTCTCTTCTGATAATAATTTGCTGTAACCAATGAAGTAAATATATTTCTTGTTTCCAAATATTATGTGTGCACAGCACATCTGAAGAATCAAAAACTCAGCTCAGTTTAATACATTTAGTTTCATTTTGAACATGATTTAACCCATTCAAAGGTTTTTATACATGTAATATACCTACTTGATCTACACAAATAAAAAAACAGATGCAAAGTTCAAAGATAAATATCATCTGTTAATACTAGTTTCAAATTTTGGCACAATGCAGCAATTTCAGGGGAGGGGATAAGCTGATTACAGTGATCCCAGTGTTCAACTGATACTTATTTTACCGACCCTGAAAGAATGAAAGGCAAAGTTGACCCCAGTGGAATCTGAACTCAGAACATAAAGTTGGAAGAAATGCCACTTGGCACTTTTTCTGACATGGTAATGATTCTGCCAGCTTGCAACCTTAAATCATCAGTTAATATTGATTGGTCTTCCTTAATGGCATTTCATCAGTTCTTACATCTGAGTTCAAATTTCATTGGGGTTGACTTTGCCTTTCATCCTTTCAAAGTCAATAAAATAAGTTTCACTCAAGCACTGGGGTCAATGTAACTGACTTAGCCTCTCCCCTAAAATTGCTGGCTTTGAGCCAAAATTTGAAACCAATATTCTTTTCTTCTCTAGGCACAAGGCCCGAAATTTTTTGGGGAGGGGGCAATCATTTAGATCAACCCCAGTATGCAACTGGTACTTAATTTATCGACCCTAAAAGGATGAAAGGCAAAGTTGACCATGGCAAAACTTGAACCCAGAATGTAAAGATAGAGGAAATACCACTAAGAATTTCGCCCAGTGTGCTAATGTTTCTGCCAGCTCGCTGCCTTAAATTTGAAACTAATAATGATATTGGTTTATTGAATTCAGTTCCTACCAAATTTAACTTTGTCTTTCATCTTGCTGGGGTACCAGTCACTTATTGGGGAAGGGGACAATATAAAAATAAACTTCTCTTCAAGCAAAATTTATGGCCTTCTACCTATGTTAGAAATTAATTAACATATTAAGTAATTAACACCAGGTATTTACATTTTGATAAGTGCAGTATTTTTTATTTTTATTTTTGAGTCAGAAGGAAGAGCAATGCCTAAGGCCTTTTACAGGGCCTATAAGACTATGGGCAATGCCACCTTAAAACATGAGCACACTGGGCATTTGTGTGAGGACCCTACAGGTGTAGGGGCCAAATTCTGATCTATGTAAGTTATGAGCTGCCCTCAATAGATAAATACTATAGGGCACAGAGGTAGTGGTGTTAAACTAGGACTAAGTTTACCACTCACATCAGTCATGGCAGATTTTAAACTCAGAACGAAAAGATCATGATGAACATTAGACTGGATTCCACAAGTCTGATGTTCTTACTGTTCCATCAATCCAACACCCTCAATTGGAATTTTTTATTAGCCCTGGCACAATGGAAGATAAACTTGGCGTTGACAGTATTTGGATTTTGAGCGTAGCGAGTTGCAACAAAAACTGCAAGGCATTGTTTCCAACGCTCTACTAATTCTATTAATTTACCACCTTAAATTAAGTTCTTTTATGCATTAGTAAAGGTTAAATTGTAATGGGGTCTTTAACTGTTTAAATACTATACCAGAAACTCTAAACCCTGAATTTTCATAATGCTGGATAATCATTAGATAATTATCATCATATCATTATGGAGATTAAGTTTTTTAATATCAACCTCCATGAGACTGCCCTTAGTTCTATGATACAAACTTCCTGTTTTAAAGTGATCTAAATTAAAATATCCTGTCAAAATTTCATGTTAAGTTATGTACCAATCACCAGGTTAATAATGATAAAGTTATTTTTACTAAATAAATTCTTAGTTTTAACAAATTGTATACAGAAGAATATGTACTAACTATTTTAAAGAATTAAAATAACATAGGTAAAATGTTTTGTATTTATGCTGTTTATGCTCATCATCTGCATATAACTTTTGAGTTCTGTCAAACCAAGTTCCAGTGACTTTAAAGGAATTCTGTTTCAATTATCATAGTTAAATATGTATTCTAAAGTTAACACACATAATCATAGAATGTTATGTCTAATTTTTAAAAAAACAAAGTAGAATCAATGTTTAATTTATCCCTTGGGTGTTGAACTAAGACAAACAGCAACTTGCTCATTATGTCACTATTTGGGGTTCAAATTTTACTATTATTGATTTGGCTTTCATTCTTCAAAAATCATTTAAAATTGTACAGGTACATAGGCTGTGTAGTTAAGATATCTGTTTCACAACCATGTGATGTGGGGTTCCATATCATTGTATAGTACCAAGAGTAATATGTCTTCTACTATAGCATTGGGCCAACCAAAGCTTTGTAAGTGAAATTTGGTTGACAGATTCTGTATAGAAACATGTGTGTGTGTGTCTGTGTATATGTGTGTATATATATTGTATGTATGTATGTGTGTGTATATATGTATATTGTGTACATGTGTGTGTGTATGTATACTTATGTGTGTGTGTATACTTATGTATATGTATGCATATTTATGTTTGTGAGTGTGTGAGCAAAAACAGTGATGTGTTTACAACTCTTGTTAACACATCCAACAACTCAGTAGTTTTTGATATGTGCAATCCCAGTGGATTAAAAATATTTTACTTCAAAAATAAGGATTGGGTATCTGGCTGTAAAAAAAACAGGATGGGTATCTGGCTGTAAAAATACTACCTCACTAATTCTTATTCAACGCATGCCAGCATGAATAACCATCTTTGAAAACAAAGATGATATTATGTAACTAGTAACAGACAAAATAAATCAATAAACTGTTTATGATTGTTACCATATGTAATGTGATGAAATATTGTTACTGTCTCTTCAGAGTTTATTCTGTGATGTACGTCAGTTGATATCACATGTAAAGGAAGTACATGGTGGAACCTTACGCCGTGTTGCACTTAGTGGATTATTAGATTCTCTTGAAAGACTTAGAAAAAAGAAAACAGTTGAGAAGGAGAAAGAGAATGATAGAGCTATTAAAGGAACCCCCTTATCAACTAGGTAAGTGCATTTTATTTTCAAATATTTTTGTATCCTTTTTGTATTCCTTTAACTGAGGTTAAAGGAATACATACCAGTCATTTTCTGAGGTTAATTCAGTTAGATATAATCTACCTCCCTTTTGTATATGTGTGTCCTTTGTGCCAGGATAAAAATAAAACATTATTAACACTGTTACATGAAGTGGAGCTTTGGATATGTTTGTATGCTCACAGTAATAAAATCTGTTATTACTCTCTGTGGTTTTGTTTAATATTTAAATCTTGTCAAATAAACATGATCTAACATTATATACTATTGTTGATTTGCATCCCAAAAAGCCATCCACTTGATACATAAACCTTCACTCACTAATTTTTCAAACATTGAGGTATGTTCCCTCTTTATCTTTTCTATCTGCTCTTGTGAACCTGCCAATTCTAAACTTCACTTTCACCAAATGTCCTTCTTGCTTCAACCACTTCTTGTTTTTCCTGCTTTTACTACCTCCTCTCTTTCCTGCTTCTATGATGTATTGTTCTTCCTACTGCTACCACATATTGTCCTTCCTGCACCTACCACCAGTTTTCTCTGTATTTTACTTTCTAGATTTTGTATCTTATCCCCATCTTCATTTCTCACAGCTGTGAATTTTTTTGAATGCCTTTTTTCTAATCTCCATGTCTTTAAACTGAACATCAGTTGCATTAGACTCAACCAGTGATCTACATACCTCAGACAAGAAGGATCTGTAAAGGTTATGAGCACAGTCTCTTCTTGTAAAACTAAATATATTGAAAGAAATTTCCATCTCATTTTAAAAGTAGAGAAGTGTATCAAACAGTTTTCAAATGGAATGTAAACTTTCTATTTCATCGACTACTTTAATCACTTGAGGTAATTAAAATGTCAAAGTGGAGTACTGCTATTGTGAACCTCATGTCATGAAAACATTCAACTTCAAGAAAGAAAAAGGGTTAAAGAACAAAAAGACACATTTCATGAGGTGCTGATATTGGATATTAAAATATACATAGATGTGCGTGTGTGTGTGTGTGTGTGTGTGTGTGTGTGTGTGTGTGTGTGTTGCATGTGTGTGTAAATAGAACACAGTATATAAGAAAATATGACTGAGTCAGCACTTATGACTAAGGAATGGACATAAATGCTAAAAACACTTAAAAGACAAAACAAACGAAAATTTATTCTTTTGTTATTGAAATTAATATGAAAATCTGTAAATAGAATATAAAGAAAATTCTTAAACAATTACATAGTTTCCAAATATTTAATTAATAAACTATGCTGAAATAGGCATAATGTAAGAACTGGCACAATTTACAATAATTATATATAATGAAGTGCTGGAGCAAGAGAAATGGAGCACTGGCCTAAAAACATTATGGTATTTAGTCTTATCTGTGCTAATCTTATCTTTCTACAGTCTGAAGTTAATTCCTTCAAGAATCAGCTTCACTTTTCATTTAACTGAGGTTAAAGGAATACATACCAGTCATTTTCTGAGGTTAATTCAGTTAGATATAATCTACCTCCCCTTTGTATATGTGTGTCCTTTGTGCCAGGATAAAAATAAAACATTATTAACACTGTTACATGAAGTGGAGCTTTGGATATGTTTGTATGCTCACAGTAATAAAATCTGTTATTACTCTCTGTGGTTTTGTTTAATATTTAAATCTTGTCAAATAAAAATAGGATTTTTTTTTTGTAAATGAAAGAAACTATTGCAAATAAGTATTAACCTACCAATTCCCTCAAATTAACGAGGAAGTTTTTGTATGGTCATGAGCCAATTAAAATGCCTCCAAATGTTTATGAGCCTGGGAACCTCTACATAGTCACCTTCTTGCTAGAAACACCAGTCAAATCTTTATTTCCTTTGAAAGTGAATGTCACATTAGATAATATCTCATACATGCATATAAACATACATGTATGTATATAAATACGTATTATGTCTTATACTAGATAAAATTGCCATTTTCGTTGTTGTCTGGTCTGCAGGAAGTGACTATGCTCATGGTCTGGTGGTATTGATACAATTAACATTCCTTATCAATAGTTGTGAATTGAAGTTCTTGGAAAACATGCAGAGAAGGAATCCTAGAGAAATAAGACTTTTGGGAAAAAGAATTCAGCATAGTGGTTAGTGCAGGGCCTGGGAGTGTACAACATGGATGATGAGAGGAAGAGACAGAAAGGGATTTCAAATGCCTGAGAGAAAGTGGCACAAGACCAACCAGATACAAGGAGCGGAAACTAAAGTAGTTGAAAAGGCAGGGAGAGGTGGAGAAGACAGTATGTCTGTGACCAGAAGATAGTGAGATAGCAGAATCATTAGCATGCTGGACAAAATGTTTAGTTGCATTTCTTCAGCTCAGTACATTTCTAAGTTCAAATGCAACCGAGGTTGATTTTGCTTTTCATTCTTTCAGGGTTGATAAAATAAGTACCAGATGAGCACTAACCAGGTTAGCTGCTGAACAGAATCACTTTACTTTTAATAAATAGAATAATTTCAGATTACGTCTATTTCTGGTTAATCTTTTCTCAGAATGCTAAGTAACTGATCTTAAATGCTGATAATCCTCTCGGTGTAGCAGGAATCTTTTGTATAAATATATTTGAGTGGTTTCCCATTTTAACCTATGGCTATATTTGAACCCTGCAGTGTGAGCTAAAAAAACACTGCACTCATCAGTTATAAAGTACATTTGTTACTGTGATGTGCTGTACTCGTGTTGGTACTTCTTGCAGCTAGATGGTCTGATCCATTATGAATTAAATGTTTTCAATGATGACTGGATATAAAGTGTTAACCACCATCAGCTAATGTCTGTTTCCCATGCTGGCATGGGTTAGATGGTTCAATAGGAGGTGGCAAGCCAAAGGACTATGCCAAACCCCAAATGTCTGCTTTAGCATGATTTCTATGACTGAGAGTACTGAGTGCATTTTTACATGGCGTTGGCACTAGTAAACTCACCTGCTAACTAACGAAACAAAACCCACAACTGAGGGTGTATGGTATCGAGACAGGTGGTTACATGTCAATCTCAAATCCTTTCTTATAGTTTTACATGTAATTTTCTGTAAGTTTGACATATGAACATATTTCAAATTCAGTCGTCTTATATAAATAATTAAATAAGCATATCCATTGATGAATCCACTTTCTTATGCTAATTATGCAATCACTAATTAAGAATGGTAGTTATTGTTTGTTATCTGAGTAAAGAATTATCAGATGAACTGTTTGCTTTTGTTTTGGGATTCAATAACTAAGTTCTACTGATAATTAGCTGCAGAGTTAGTAAAATACGTAAATCCTAAGAACAAAGTATCTACTAAACATAATTAGTAATCCACTTTTTTCCAGACACACTACTTCTGGTACATCTGACAGTGGAGATGAAAAAGATTGGCATAAATCCTCTTGTGTGAGTGTCCACGAAGAATCTGCTCCTGTAAAGAATTCACGACGATCCATATTTCGAAAGAAAGTGAAAAAGGTTTGTTGATTTAAAAATAAATAATGCATGATTAGACTCTATCTTTTATAATTATTTGTGTTTATTTTTTGTTTATACTTATTAAAGATGTAACCTTATGGTGAATTTGAATCTGCAAACTAATTTTGATTCTCAAATTAAATAGAAAGAGTAGGTTTGACCCTTATGCAATTTCATCTACTTTCGTTATAAATTTGTGCTTTTGAATCTAATTTTGTACTTTTTTGAATCTATTAGGTCATTAAGAATGAAATGTCTGATTTTCTTATGCACCAAGTTTGACAGTCGCTAACTCTAATATTTTATCCTGAATATTTTTTGTTTTACATTGAAGAGTTACATCATCACTTTTCGAAATGCAATTTATGGTATCTGATTATATTGTGAGTTTTCCCTTGTAAATCAATTTTTGTGAACCCATAAACAGATAAAAAATTTGTGTTGTTTATGAATATGAGTTCATCCACTACAGCTTCATGAGACCTGGTAAGTCAATTAAAACAGTTATATACATCAATCAGTTGGATGAAATGATGAGTGAACTAGCAATTAAGCAACCAAGGCTGGTTAATAGAGACAGGCCAATTCTCTTATAAGACAATGCTTGGCCACATGTTACACAAAGAATGCTACTCAAGTTACAGGAACTGAACTTGGAAGTACTCTGTCATCCACCATATTCATCAGACATTGCACCAACTGACTATCATGTTTTCCTGGCATTAGACAACTTTTTGCAAGAGAAAAACTTCAAATCTGAAGATGCAAAAACAGCCTCTTGTGATTTCATCACCTCTTGCTCTCCAGAATGAATTCTTCATTACTGGCATAAGTAAGCTGCTGATAAAATGGCAAAATTGTGTTGATGATTTAAGTGCATACTTTGATTAACTGGATTGCGTTTTATTGAGATAAAATAAAATAAACTTTCAGTTCAAAATTAGACATTTCATTCTTAATGACCTGATTAATATATATATATATATATATATATATATATAAGATTTTTCAATTTTTCCCAAGTGTTAAACTAATACACCTACTTGTTCCTACACCTGTCTTCGTCTTTTGGTTTTTTTTTGTAAATCTAAACTATATATATATGTGTGTGTGTGTATAAATTAACAGAATGAGATAAAAATCCAAGGTTGTGAAAGATTTCAGAACATTTATA
>NC_068982.1:122625009-122629637 GCF_001194135.2 Octopus bimaculoides
AAAAATTTGGCAAAAGAATATAGTGTATGTTAACAATCTTAACAAAAAACTCACAGTTGAGTTTTTGTATATATATATTAACTTTAAATAGAGCTCAAAACTGATCCGTTGAAAATACTTTATTACAACAACAACAACAATAATAATAATAATAATAATGAAATTGACCTATGTATATTTCGATGGAACATCCAGAATGATTAATACATATAAAATATTATAAAATATTATAAAATATAGGATGCTCCATATCCTCAGGGTCCCATTGTTATTGCTATCATTATTATTATTATTAGTAATACACAGCCAATAAAAACAGAAAACATTCAAATCCATAGGTCAATTTCATTATTATTATTATTATTATTATTGTTGTAATAAAGTATTTTCAACAGATCAGTTTTGAGCTCTATTTAAAGTTGATATATATATATATATATATATATATATTCAAAGCAAAACCAATGTTTTAATTTACCAATATATAATGCACTTGGAAGTAATGCTTGTCTGGTGATGTTCCAAAGAGGCTAGTTTAGTTTATTTTAATTAATCTTACAATAGGTACAAAGTGTTCGATAGTATTTTAATAAAAATAAATATAGTCAATGCTCTGAAGTTCTTTTAAAATTTTGACAGAAATTTGTAAGCTTCAAATTTCCATGTCTGTAAATATTATATATGGTCTCTGTCTTCTCTAACTAATCTTTTTATTTACTACTTTCTCTTGATTATTTCTTTTACTTTGATAGCCATTGGTGACACCCTATTCCACTGCCAGTGATTCTGAAATTCTTGAAGATACTTCCTTTTACAAACAAGGCTCCAGACTTAGTATGTCTGCAAGTGAGGATGACCCTCCATCTGGAAGTAATACTCCAAAACGTAGATTCAGTAGATTTCAGTTAGGTACATCCATTTATTTATTTTGAATTCTGGTAGAATATTGCTAACCTCTTTGAAATATGAGAATAATATTTCTATTCCATTGTTACTTTGTATTCACAGCTGCTACCATCTGGGTTTTAACCTGTTTTTTTTTTCTTGCTGTAGAAACTATTTCTACAGTAAAAAAAAAAAACTCTTTTATTATAATTACATGAATTATGATTTATCTTCTCTTAAGTCATCTAATTTTAATTGATGTATAAATGAATTGTTAAATATATTTCATTTATTTCCTACTTTATTTACTACTGAATGGTTCAAGAAGAAAAAGAGAATTTTAGACAGATTCTCATTATTGACTCCATTATTTCAGTTAGAGAAAATAATGCTAATAAAACTTCAATATTTTTATAACTTATACTTTTCATTTGCAGATTTTTATTTTAAAAAAAACCTACCATTTTACTAATATTTTAGCTCATTTCTTCCCAAAATTATATAGATTTTCTCAAAATTATATAGATTTAAAAAATAAACTTTTAAGGATTTTGCAAACTAAGTAAAAGACTAAAATTTTATGTAGAACATTATTATACCCATGCTGTCAAAAATAAAATATGTTTAAATAATTTTCATAAGGCTGAATTATTCCTTAAAAAATTTCAACTTTCCTCTCATTTTTTTCTAGGTTTGGGTTGTTTAAACTATTCTGTTTTTATCATTGTGGGGAAAATGTTGAAGATACAAAGAATACATAGAAAGTAGTTTTTATGTCATTTAAAAATATTATCATATTATTTAGTTAGATGTAAAAATTAATGGAAGTAGTATGTTGCTTTCATTATGAAAAACAGGAGGCATGGGGTATTTTACATTATTAGATAGCTAAAAGATTCCATTAAGATGTTGCAATGTTTATCATCTGTAGATTATTTGACTTTAAATTTAAATGACTGATAGAAGCAACCAGATATATTGAACAGCCTTGTAGCTTATCTTAAAAAAAGAAAGAAAAAAATGCCTTATTATTGACAAGAAGCTAGCAGTATTTTTGTATTAATACAATCCATTAGCTGGATCACTCTACAAAGATCTGTTTGATCAATGCTTTTTATCTAATAACAAAAATAATGATTGACTTGCTATTTTAGTATTAATTTTTTTTCCTTTGATTATTATCATACACATAAGTAACAGTAACTTCATCAATTGTTATTTTTATCAATGTAAACCATTGTGTATATATGCATATATATATATATATATATATATACATACACACACATACATACGTATATATACACATACATACGTATATATATACACATACATACATATACATACACACACACACACACACACACACACATATATATATATATATACATATATACATACATATATATGTACATGTTGATATCTCAGTAGTGTACACACGCTTATATGTACACACATACACAATATATATATATATATATATATAACTATATACGTGTGTGTGTGTACACACACACATATATTAGTCTATATAGATAAAAATAGCAATCAATGAAAGTTACTGTTACTTCTGTAAATAATAATGAAGGAAAACATTTATAAAAGAATGAGAAGTCAAACACTGTTTGTAAAACTTTTGAATGATTTAGAGCTACAGGCTCATTTGAAGACATGCCTAAGTCTGGAAGGTTAGTCTCCATGAAACACAGCCTTCTAGACCCCTCAATCTTTTTGGTTTCCAGGTCAAAACGATAAAAGGTGGTGACATCAAATCTAAATTTTAGAAGGAAGCCACCTGTTTATCTACTATAACTCAGCCCTCTCTGACAGTGTTAAGACCAGGCACTTAAAAAATTAACCACAATGAAGGGGCTTTGAATCACTTTGTATATATATAAGGTATATATATATATATATATATATATATATATTTATTTATTTATGGTTATATCCATGTATTATCATCATCATTTTAACATCCATTCTTGCTTGGGTCAGGCTGATTTTTCTGCAGCCGGATGCCCTTCATGTTGCCAGTCTTCGTTTCCTCATGACTAGACATGTTTTTATAGAAGATTGGAAACAAAGAAGACTGCTTGCATGATGGTGATATTTGCTTCAACTGTCACATACTGTCAAGGCAAGGAGATAGTAACACATTCCCCCACATACACACATACACACACATGCGTACACATATCACACACACACGCATATATATATGTATATATATATTTATGTATGTATATGTGTATGTGTGTATATATATATATATATATATATATATATATATACATACATACATACATACATATACATACATGATAGTGGTTGTCTACTCCTTATGCCTGTTTGCTTCATTCCTTTCAATCCTTCATAAGTCTTCTGCATTCAAGGCCCACATCTCACTACCATGGAGCATTGCAGTTTGAACTCGAACATTGTACAATCTACCCTCTATTCTAAGAATGAGCTGGCAAAAGTTCTGTTGGCAACAAAGAAAACTTTTGTTTCCAGCAGAACTTTTCCAACCCATTCTTACCCTGGCTTCTATATTTTCAAAATTAACACTTCCACTGTTAATAATGTCATCTAGGCAACAGAAGCTACCAACTACTTCTAGTGATCCTACCAAGCATTTAAGAAACTCTATTTCTTGTATGCACTTTGTACTTATTGCTCCAGTACATATGCCACATACAAAGCCTACTTTCTCTGTTAGTTTGCCTATAATTCCTACCTACTCTCATTGTCCATATTGAGCAAGGCTATGTCTCTGTCAGTATCTGGGTCTTGTCTTCTTTCCTACATACCAGCACTTTAATGTTTGCTATGTTTACCTTGGGTCCTTTTGATTCTGGACTTTGCTTCCATGTTTGCAATTTCTTCTCCTACTCTACTACAGATTCAACTACAAAAACTAAATCACCAACATGGAGTTCCCATGGACATCCAATCTTAAACTCCTCTGTGATGGTATGTGATAGGAAGGGAATGAAGACTGAATCTTGATGAACACCTATCTTCATGCTTATTTCACTACTGAACCCATCACTGACACTCCCTTTAGTGACTGCGCCATTGTACATAGCTTGTAAAGCAGTCGCAAGTCATTCATTTACACATAGTTTCCTTAATGAACACCAGACTGTAGAATGAACACCAGACTGTAGGGCATGGGTCCATGTCAAAAGCCTTCTCCAACTTCACGAATACTAAGTATATAGCATACTCTTAATTAAGTACTTCTACTGTTGCCTCACTAGGAAGCTGGCATAAGGCTGAATTGCACCTCAGCTAGGCTAATTCTGTTCCTGATCAATTGTGCTTTGACTCTTTCCATGACCTTCTCAAACATACACACACACATACATACATACATACATACATACATACATAATGGCTATCCACTTGTGACCAAAGAAGACCATCACTGACCATTAAGAACATTGTGCACTCAGACAAAATTATATTTTACACTTGTGGATCCACTGGTGACTAATGAGCCCAGCTCTTGACAGACATGTCTGCAGATACTGAAGACCAAACTTCCTCCATTCACTACATTAGCTGTGTTTTTCAAGTAGACTGCTGCAGTGGTCACTCTCTCTCTCTCTATCTCTCTCTTTCCTACTCTCTCTCTCTCTTTCCTACTCTCTCTCTCTCTCTCTTTCCTACTCTCTCTCTCTCTCTCTCTTTCCTACTCTCTCTCTCTCTCTTTCCTACTCTCTCTCTCTCTCTCT
>NC_068982.1:122629647-122636152 GCF_001194135.2 Octopus bimaculoides
TCTCTTTCCTACTCTCTCTCTCTCTCTCCTACTCTCTCTCTCTTTCCTACTCTCTCTCTCTTTCCTACTCTCTCTCTCTCTCTCTCATACATACATACATACATACATACATACATACATACATACATACATATATTCTTTCATTCTTCTACTTGTTTCAGTCATTGAATAAAGTTTTAGTCAAATGAATAAATCCCAGTAGCTTTTTTTTTAAAGCCTGCTACTTATTATATAGGTCTATTCTGCTGAACCACTAAGTTACAGAGACATAAACAAACCAACACTGGTTTCCAAGAGAGGGAGGGAAATAAAGACAGCCACACACACACACACACACACACACACACACACACACACACACACACACACACACACACACACACACACACACACACATGACACTTCTTTCAATCTCCATCAACCAAATTCACTCACAAGGCTTTGGTCGGCCTGAGGCTATAGTAGAAGACACTTGCCCAAGATGCCATGCAGTGGGACTGAACCTGAAATCATGCAGCTGGGAAGCAAAGGCTGGTCAATACAACGATATATATACACAGAGTAATTCAAAATCCCTTTATTTTGGTGAGATCGTAGATATGGCTGATACCAATGTTGCATAACTGGCCTGTTTAAAAGTACCCTTCAATCATCAGGCAATATGCTGTTTGAGAAGACTTGTTGTGTCAAGTGAAGTTATAGTCATAGCCGATGCCAGTGCCGCCTGACTGGCACACGTGCTGGTGGCATGTAAAAAGCACCATCCAAGTGTGGCCGATGTCAATGCCACCTTACTGGCTCCCATGCCAGTGGCACATGAAAAAACACCCACAATACTCTCGGAGTGGTTGGCATTAGGAAGGGCATCCAGCTGTAGAAACCTTGCCAGATCAGATTGGAGCCTGGTGCAGCCTCCTGGCTTGCCAGTCCTCAGTCAAACAGTCCAACCCATGCCAACATGGAAAGTAGACGTGAAACAATGATGATGATGATAATGGTATGTTTTTTATGTACTTGGTCTTATTACTAATTAGGAGAACTGAGTTATAGTAGATTAACAAATCTATGCAAGTGGCTTTCTTCCAAAATTTAGTTTTGATGTCACCCTACTCTATAAGTTTAAGTTGAAAATCAAGTTGAGAGAAGGATTCAGAAGTGTGTGTTTCACTAAAATCGCTTGACCTTCCAGGCCTAGGCAGGTCTTCACTTGCACCTGTTACTTTAAATCATATGAAAGTTTCACAAAAGGCAACATGTTTAGGAGTGTTCCAATTTTGTTCTCTTTTCAACATCGTTTCATTATATTGTGCAATTTTTAGAACAACGAATAGTCTCTTATCATTTGATAACATTTTCCTAAATTATATAATGTGTGTATATATATATATATATATATATATATATACATGCATTTACGTGCACACAGACATACACACACACATGCTCACACACATACAAACACACACACACACACACACGTGCACATGCACACACGCACACACACACACATACACACACACACACACACACACACACACAAGAAGAGATATTTACTACAAAACAGCTGAGATTGTATTAGAAATATTCACAAAACCATAATAAAAATAAAAGAGCAAACATTTTTATATATCATTTCTCACATGCACACACATATGCTCATTCTAATATACTCATGTACACACACTACATACACGCATATATAATCTCAAGTATATTATATCAATTTATTGTGTGTTCAATATCAGGTTGGTCGCATTTATAAATATATTAATATGAGGTAAATGGCATAAATCTGAAGATTAAGGTAAATACTCTTACTGAGAACTTACTACAGAAAATTTCAGCTTTAGTAAAGGTTTAAATTACAAAATTGAAATTTGTTAATAATTTTGTATGCTAATCTTTCTTATCATAATCTTACTTTTATCCATGCTTGCATGGAATAGATAGCAGACAGAGATGGGAACTCATCTCCTCCACAGTATCTTACTACTTGTTGCAATTCTTTGTCATTTCCTTTATGAGGCTCAGCATTCTGAAATCAGCCTTCACCACTTCTTTCCACCACTTCCTCAATCATCCTCTTCTGCAAGTTTCATCTGTTTGGATTACTTTGTGTTTCTTTAACCCAAATGTCATCCTTTATATACATTGCACACCCATTCAAAGTCTTCTATCTTGCACCACAACATCTTATTCCTTCTTATACTTATTTTTGTTCTCTCAGATCATTTGTGCTTTGTTGTTCATGTACAGTCACATCTAGTGGAACATACTCCATTTCTTTGCAGCTTTATCACACCCTCTCCATTCATTTCTCATGTTTTACTACGTTGCAGCATTGCACTTTAGAGCAAGCATTATACAATTTGTCCTTTACTTAGAGTGATAGTTACTTAGCTACCATCAAAGGTGTTAATTCTCTGAGCTTGTTCCATCCTGTTCTTATTCTAGATACTATGCTTCTGGAATGCCCATTTCCTCTACTGATCAGGTCACCTAGATTACAAAAGCTGTCAACTATTTCTAAAGAGTCATCAAACCATTTAAAGGAACCTATTTCATGAGTGCTTTTACTACTAACTATGCCTGTATGTCTGCAACATATAAAGTCCTCTTTTCTGTCAGTTTACTTGTGTTTCCACTACATTTCTTCTTTTTCATAGTTTATCTTGGACACACATATCAAGTATGGCCTCTTCTCTGACGGCAGCAAAAATTTATATCATTTCTTGCTATATACGATTTTTGTTTTTGCTAGGTTTACATTAAAATGCTTGATTTTGAGCTCTGCTTTCATGTTTAGAATTTTTCCTTTAATTCTTTGACTGGCTTGAGCTCATTTCATATGGCCTAGAGAACTATAATAAACAAGAATAAGCCAAGGACTGAGCCCTTACTGAACTTGTACTTAATTCTCACCTTTCTGGGAGCATCCCTGCACATGACTTGCACAGCTATCATAAGTTATTTACCCACTGCCAGTTTCATTAGCAGCCACCAGATTATGTATTGTGTAACCCTGTCAAAGACTTGCAGATCGGCAACTGCTTGGTATTATGGCTAATTCTTATCTAAAAGCTTCTGTAGTTATCTCATTATGAAGAGGGCATTGGTGGTATTGCATTCTGGTATAAACTCAAACTGCATCTCATCTAGGCTAATTCTCTTCCTAATGAATTATGCTATAACTCCTACTTTCCTTGCTCAGTCCATTAAGCAGATACTGCCTTAGTTGCTTCTTACTAAAGCATCTCTTTTGTCCTTGTAGTAGTTGACAACATTACATCTGTGCTTGTCACTGGAGACAACACTTCCTTGCAGTACTTGATTTACTGTGTGAATGATGAGTGTGTCTGACATTGTTGGATATTTTCTGGACCTCAGTGGCTACTCTTGATTGTCTAGCCACTTTTCCTACCTTCATATCCTTAGTGGCCATTTTGAATGTTGGATCTGTTTGTAGTCCTTCTCTCATACATTCTTTTTATTTAGCAATCTATCATAATAGCATTGCCAAACCTCTTTATTCTTTGAATCAGTAAGGGCAAGTGTCCCACTGTTACTTCATACACTTTTCTTCAACAATGTCTGATTCATATTGACACTGCTTGGCAATGTGGATCACCTCACACTTCTAGTCATCTCATCATAGAACAACAGCAAACCATTCACTTTCTGTTTAACTCCTTGCTAAGTATATCTGATGTCTAGCATCTCTTTTAGTTACCTGATATTGTTCCTCGCACTTTCACCTTCATCCATTGTTTTGGGGCTTGTCTTTAAAACTTTTTGTTCTATCTACTGTAGCATTCCACCACTATGTCACTATTTGGTAAAACTTTGCTCAGTCCATAAACTTGGTCTGTGGTCCATAGTAGATGACTGTATACAAAACTCCTAGTTCTTTTCTGTATTACAGCTCGCTATCTCTTCCTCTTTCCCATTATGGTTGACACCTTAGTTTTTCTTTGGATTTATATTTGACCAAAGAATCCTTCAGTTTGTATATCTTCCTTCTCCATATTATCTGTCACTTCAGTTTTGAGTCGTATACAACATTTATAAACTCACATATCTTATATACTTCAAGACTGAGCATTTTTCAGCACATCCTCATAGAAGTAATCTCAATGCATCAAAAAAAAAAAGAAAAAAATCATCATCTCAAAACCAATGTAATAATCTACACTAAGAGAGTTACTTAAACCATGAGTCACACTAACCTTATCAAAGACCATAACTAACAACTGCTTAATCAATTAAGACCATCAGTAAACTTTGTGTGATTGAAAGTGGTAGGGAAGGAGGGAGAGAGTGCATAGGGCTTGAAAGTCTTCTTGCATTCTCCTCCCCCTAGTGTAATGCCATTCAGAGTGATTCACTGAATAGCTGATCACTTGCTAAAGAACTTCTCAATCCTATCACTGATTTTCTCCATTTTTATTCTTGTCTTATACTCCGAATTTCTTGTAATTCTTGTAAGCGATATTTGGATTTACTTGTCATACATGATGAATTACCTTGGATGTTAATTCTGCTTGAATTTATTGGTATCTGATTATTTGATATAGTTAGCCAAATTCATTTAACACTGAGTGCTTTATAAGATATCTGCCTGGATTTATTAATCCCTTTTACTTCTTATCATATATCATCATCGTCATCATCATCGTCATCATCGTCATCATCATCGTCATCATCGTCATCATCATCGTCATCATCATCGTCATCATCGTCATCATCATCATTTAATGTCCATCGTCATGCTGGCATGGGTTGGATTGTTTGACAAGGGCTGGCTAGCCAGAGGACTGCACCAAACTCCACTGTCTCTTTTGACATGGTTTTTATGGCTGGATGCCCTTCCTTATACCAACCACTTTATAGAGTGGATTGAGTGCTTTTCACATGACATAGCACTGACAAGGCCCACTTTGGCATGGTTTTTATAGTTGGATGTCCTTCCTAATGCCAACCCCTCTACAGAATATATATAGATACACACACACACACACACACACACACACACACACACAATACACACACAGAGTGTGTGCTTGAGATCCTTTGGACAACATTGTCTGATGGGGAATTTGTAAGGTTGGTTCTGATTGGTTAAGGCAAGTATTGTAGAGGGCAGCAACTCATGGTTATTGTTTTCAAGGGCAATTACTCTGCACGTCTGGTTAAGATGAGCTAAAATGAAATTTGTGCAACCAGAGATTTGGGAAATTATTTCTGTTTGCACCTTGGTGTATCACATGAAAAATGGTAACCAGCCATGAAAGTGTGTGTGAATGTGTATTGTATATATATACAGATATATATCATCAATAAATCATAAATCCGAAAAAGAAGTGGCCATTTGCTAGAGGCCATAGGCCGAAAGGTTTTAGGATCTGAAGGAATGCTGTAAAGCTAAGCAATTTATGGACATGAAACCCCAGGTCACCCCATAGACTGGCCATATCTATCTTTATCTATGTAAGCATATATATATATCGTATGGTAAGATGAAAGGTAATGTTGTAAGTAGGAGAGGTTAAGAAGATAGGTAAAGGAGAAGGGTGAAATAATACAGCAGAATAAATTTAAAAGAAAATCGAAAGAAGATAAAATAAGATAAGAAAAGATGAAATGAAGAATGAAGGGGTTTAATTTTCATGATAGGCTTAGTGATACAAAGATATTAAAGACTTTTGAAGTTTCAAAATTTTAAAAGTTATGAAGTTTTCAGGTTTTCAAGTTATAAAAGTTACAAATGTTTCAAAAACTTCATAGATTTAAGAAATTAAGGATATATAAAAGGTTTATGGGTATAGAAGTGGATATGTAGATAAATAAATACATGAATAGATAAGTATTTGGGTGAGACAGACTGAAGGGTAGATTGATAGATAGAAAGACAGATACATAAAATGATAAATAGACAGATAGATAGATGGACCACGCTCGAATAGTGCTTCTTATGTGCCACCAGCACTGGCATCAGCCATGCTCGAATGGTGCTTTTTACATGCCACTGGCGTGGGTGCCAATCAGGCAGCACTGGCATCAACCACAACAACAATTTCACTTGACTCAACAGATCTTTTCAAGCCCAGCATATTGCTCAACAATTGAAGGGTACTTTTACATGGGCCAGTTATGCGATACTAGCATCGGCCATTGATACAATTTCACTTAGCTTGCTGGGTCTTCTCAAGCACAGCATATCTCCAAAGGTCTCGGTCACTTGTCATTGCCTCTGTAAGGCCTAACATTCAGAGGTCTTGCATCATCACTTCATCCCAGGTTTTCCTGGGTCTACCTCTTCCACAGGTTCCCTCGACTGTTAGGGTGTGACACTTCTTCACACAACTGTTTTCATCCATGTGCAACACATGACCATACTAGCACAGTCATCTCTCCTGCACTCATCTGATGCTTCTTATGTCCAACTTTTCTCTCAGGGCACTTACACTCTGTCATATATGTACACTGACATTACACATCCAGCGAA
>NC_068982.1:122637443-122644182 GCF_001194135.2 Octopus bimaculoides
AAACAACGGCTAACTAGCCCAACAGAATTGCTTCTTCTTGTATTTGTTGCTCCATTCTCCACATAAATATAATTATAAACTACGGTTTAAACAATAAATTACCTGCCTCTGGATGCCCTCTACCCAAGACGGTACCCGTACAGGTGATCCCCAGGAGTGCCTCCGGATTTAAACATCCCCTGGTTGCTTGGATGCTTCAGACTACCCCTGAAGGATTGAGGCAACCCTATCATTTACCTATATATATATATATATATATATATATATAAACCCACGTAACTTACGCATTTTTTTCGCAGAAATAAAAATAAACTTTAGGGGTGCATAAATTACATTAGTAGATTGTTTCCAGAATTTGTTTAGAAATTTTTTTTTTTGTTGATAAAAGATGTACAAAATGTAAACATTCATACCTGAAGTTGACTCATTTAATTTCAGAATAGATTTTTAAAGAAAAGATAAGTGCTTAAATATAATGAAGTTGACTTTTATTTATGCTGGATGGTATAATGCTTACTTTTGTGTAAATTTACTAAAACCATTAATGTTTATTGGTAATTAAACTTAATTTACAACACCTGCGCATATTTATCAGCTTTGTTTTTGTTGATAATTCTTATCAACAACTTTTCCTGTGATCATGATTTCAGAAGACCTACAGTAGTATGCTAAAGATCAGACATAATCTCTTGTGGGCAAGAAATATAAAATAAAGTTTATTATAAATGACACAAACACTTGTAATTTAATAGCTTGTAATGTAATACCTGTTGAACAAAAATTATTTTTATTTAATAAAAATTTTTCATTTAATGAAAAATCTAATCATAAATAAGTGAAATTATACTAAATACAAGTAAATTGGAAACCTTTTCCCCCCTGGGCATATCAGCAATTCTGAAAACTTTTACATGAGTAGAAGCCTTTTTTAACAAATTTTATCCTGAAAATCACCTGTGTAAGTTATACAGGTGCGCAAATTACATGGGCTTTCATCCAACCCATGCTAGCATGGAAAGCGGACGTTAAACGACGACGATGTATGCAAATATATGCATATATGTATACACATATGTGGGTATATATGTATATGTGTGTGTTTATATACACACAGATATGTACATATATATATATATATATATATATAAATTTTATATATATACACATACACACACACACATACACAAACACATACACACACATATATATACATACACATATGCAGTTATATGTGTGTGTGTGTGTGTGTGTGTGTGTGGATGCACTCAGCGTGTGGCAATCATTCCATTCAGGTTTTGGTTCTTATTGTTAATCACATTAAAACTCCCACCATTGCGTATTCACACAGGGTCCTGCACAGTCTAATCTAGATATATCATAATATAAAGGCTCACCCATAATGAGTGAAAAAAGAAAAAGGGCTTGAACTTGATACTCAGGAAGATATGTTTACTTATGCATGCTGCACTTATGAGGTGCATGTCTGGATTGCATCTATAATGACATTATATGTTACTGAATACTGAAACATGTGCTACTGATGAAATAAAGGAGTACCGAGTTCAAGCCCAAGTTCTTTTTCCTATCTCATATATATATATATATATATATATATATATATATATATATATATATATATATATATATATATACATATCATCATCATCATTTAATGTCTGTTGTCCATGCCAGCATGGGTTGGATGGTTTGACCAGGCTGGCATGCCGGAAGGCTGCACCAGACTCCAATCAGATTTGGTATGGTTTTCTACAGCTAGATGTCTGCCCTTCCTAATGCCAACTACTCTGAGAGTGTAATGGGTCCTTTTATGTGCCACCAGCACAAGTACCATTTGCATGACACCAGGGTGTTTTTATGTGCCACTGGCATGGGTGCCATTTGTGTGACACCGGTATCCACCATGACTGTGATTTTGCTCGGCTTGATGGGTCTTCTTCTCCTCAAGCATGACATAATGCCAAAGGTCTCAGTCATTGCCTCTGGGAAGCCCAACACTCAAAAGGAATTCAGCCACTTTGTCTCCATGAGGCCCAACACTTGAAAGGAACTTAGCCACTTTGCCTTCGTGGGGCCCATTGCTCGATAGGAAGTCGCCCACCTTACCTCCATGAGGCCCAAGGCTCAAAAGGTGTTCTTTACATGCAAATAGCACAGGTGCCAGTTACCACGATGATTTCACTTGGCTTGACAGGTCCTCTCAAGCACAGCACATCTTGGTCGCTAGTCATTGCCTCTGTGAGGCTCAGATTTCAAAGATCATGCTTCATCACCTCGTTCCATGTCTTCCTGAGTCTACCTCTATCACAGGTTCCCTCCAGAGTTAGAGACCAGCACTTCCATATGCATCACATGACCATACCATATATAAATCATAATTTCATCATTCATCACCTTTTGATATTCACTTCTCCATGCTGGAATGGGTCAAGTGAATAGAAGCGTTTTTTTAAATTTGGTATATTATCTTCATACGTGCTCTTACACTGTCATTTTTGTTGTTGTTAATTCACACAGGTAATTTATGATAACTGTTAATTTTCTTGTAATACATCAATTCTTTTATTTGATGAAAATATGTTGCAGTTTATATTTTGTTTGTTTAATATTTTGCCTTTTTATTGATTATTGTACACTTTCTGTAATTTTTTTTCATTTTATTTTATCTTATCGTTTTATATTTCACTCTGTTAAAAAGGTATACAAGCAAACAAACAAATAAGTAAATAAAAAAATATTTTTTTATTTGATAATTTAAAGGGGGAAGAGATAAAGCATATTACTTTTTTATATCTACAAAGATTCGTTCCCTGAATCTTTGCCCCAGTCTTTTTCAAAGGAGCAAATTTATTGAAGGCATCTGTATGATGGTACTTTTTCATTTGTCATCTTTTAGATATACTATCATTAAAAATAAATACTATTGCAATTACATTCTTTAGTATATCATAATTTATCATCATCCTCATTGCCATTAATCCTTCCACATTTGTTTTCTATGTTAGCATGGGTTGCATATATGTGCAAAGTTACATTTTTCTCTTCTTTGATCTACTTCTAACCATTTACACTGTTTACTTAAGAATGTAGTGTTCCTTTTTGTAAATCTTTTTCCCTACAGTTGGCATGGCTTCATATTATAGTCTAAGGAATATGTTAATAAATATTTGCATCAGACAATAGAGCAAGACTCAAAAACTGTATGAATTAATATTAATGTTACAAAATGAAATAAACCAATATTTTAAAGTTAAATATACTCGAAGATACCGTTGATTTAATATATAAATCTTTAGTTTATTTATCAATTGTTTGATGTTATAAATTTGATCCATTTGGAAAAATCTTTGCTTTTTTTTACTATGACTACCTACCTTTTGCTCATATTTAAATGAAAAAATCCTATTTCTTTTTACAAGTATTTCTATTACTTTCTGATAAAATACATTAAATATCAATAACCAATTAAAATCTAATTGATCAGTTGAAGCATTGGCTGTTTAAAACCCATTTGCAAATGGGTTGATCATATTCCCTTATTTGGTATATACTTTATGACTTTCTTTTAATTATAACTCATTGACACCTGGATCACAGCCATTTTGTGGGCTGTTGGTTGCTGAGGACTGCTAAAGGTAAATGATATCCAAATTGTTCTTATGCCTCTTATTTCTATGAAGCTTCTTAAAAATAGTTAGAAAATCACTCTGCTTAATGTTTGATTT
The DNA here is from genome assembly GCF_001194135.2 of Octopus bimaculoides. Classification (NCBI taxonomy): domain Eukaryota; kingdom Metazoa; phylum Mollusca; class Cephalopoda; order Octopoda; family Octopodidae; genus Octopus; species Octopus bimaculoides. The sequence continues at coordinate 122,641,187 of NC_068982.1, forward strand.
TATTGGTCTTAAAAAAGGCCAACATTGTAGAATATCCTCACTCATACACTCATAATTGTTCAGCTCATTAAATGTAAGTTCATAAAAAAGAAGGGGAAGAAAGAATATGTTGGATTAACATTTGAATCTATTAGTAAATAAATTAGTAGGTAAATAAAAGTATTTTCTAACTAACCCCTTCATTGTTTGAATATATTGTAATATTTTAGATGATAAAAAGTTGGCTAAATTTTAGATCTTGCTTTAATAAAATTAATTTGTTTATTGATTAGAAATATAATCCCTAGAATTCAAGGAGACTACTGATAGTTTGCATTAGTAAGTAACAAATAAACGTGAAATAGTATGTGCTCAGTTGCTCTAGGTAGTATCTAAGTCCTTACTTCAGAAAATGTTGAATACCTGTGCCCCATGGCAAATTAACATACCTTCACATTTTTTAACACACACACACACACACACACACACACACACACACACACACACACACACACACACACACACACACACACACACACACACACACACACACGCATGCATGCATGCATACATTTTATATATGTATATACTCTTACACACACATGTATATAAATGTGTGTGTGTGCTGGTGCTGCCAAAAAATAAATATTCAACATTGGTTAAGTTTGTTAGTCTAAGATATAATAACGGTACATCATTTTTAATCAAATGGGAAGTTCTGTATTTTTATTCGTTAAATGATTTCTTGTTAGGGTTATAAAGAAGTTAATTTGTTTCACAATTTTAATGAGATTTGATTGAGACTTGAAGGAACAAACGAGAACTTTGAAATAAAATTTGTCTTAAGAGAAAAGATAAAATTCAGCTACTGAAATTTAAATAATTAAATAAATTGATTTTTCTAAATGAAAATGTGTGCAATGACACTTGATTTCTACACATTAAGATTAGTAATATCCTTTATCTCGGTGGTGGCAAATCTTCTTGGCCTGAGTTAACATTTTGAATAATCTTTTATAATCTTGTTATCTGGATGCCACTTACATATATACATGTATTTTAGTTTTTGGTAAATGTTAATAATAAACCTTTTATAACATAATATTGTAGGGAAACTTTTTTTTTTCAATGTTCATTGCATGTCATTGCTGACATACATGTCATAGGTTTGCCATCTCTGTTTTAAATGATGAAATTGGTCATCTACCACAATACCTTATTGTATTGATTTGATATTATTGAAATACTAAACTGAATTTCACTTTAATCCCTCAACTGTACAAAAGTAATGATAACAAGTTTGAAACAAATTTAACTTCCTTCTTTTTAATCAAGATTTCATTAACAGGTGATTTGTTTAACTTCTTTTTGTCTTTAAATTCTTTATCCATCTATTTACATAGTTTCACTCACCAATTTCTGATTTGATTTTCATAATTTACTGTCAATTCTATAGTTTTCATTATTATTAAGACAAATCATATTGTATTTTGTTGTTATTTTCTTGCCTTTGTTTATTATACCTTAATTATTTGTGAATATCATATGTCAATGTTGTCATCTATTTGTTCCATTACGTTTTCAGAAATTCATATTATCATTGTTATCATTATCATTGTCATAATCATTGTTATTTTGCATCATTAATTTTTTTTGCCAACCTGTACAGACAACCCACTGTTGTACCAGCATTCTTGAAAATGCTATCAACACAATTTCTGTAACTCCTATTATTAATCATAGTATCTATAAGTATGACAACAGTGACTGTTGGTTTATTTCACTAATTCCCTACTCCTCCTGTATTCCTTGAAACCCTCCATCAACCTTCACTTTGAAGCAAAAATAGCTCTGTCCACTTTAGCAATCTACTCTGATTGATTGAAGTCCACTAACCCATCTGCTTGCCTACCCCAAATGTTTGGTCCTACATGTATTTTATCTAGGCTCCAAGCGTCATGTGAAATCAGACCATGAAGAGGACATTGCTTGCGATACCCCAATATTAGATCGCAGAGACAGTCGCAGTGAGACTCATTTCAACCGAGTTAAAGGCAAAATGTCCTTCCGTGCTGCAAGCCATGCAACATTGACATTTCTGAGTGCCAGGAAGAGGATAGAAGATGGTATAAAAATCCTTGGAAGACGAATGAGCCGACGGGGCAGTGTAGATGGTAATGAATTGAATAAGTTTCGCGAAAGTTACAAGTTATGACTACATTTGCTTTTGTTGACCAGAAACTCATTGGTTGTACCTTGTAACTGCTTCATAGGCTATATCTCTCTCTATCTCTTTATATTTATATATTGGTGCTTTGGTCAGTCAACTCATGCCAAAAGAAGTCTTGATGCTTTAGATATTTTTAGAATGCCTTTTTTTTAGTTGGTGATAATGACATGATTGAGAAGAGGAAACCTTGAGCTGTTTAACATTGACATATATTTGTATGTTTACTTAAAATATGTTCAAAATGTGAAGAATGCTGTGTTAACTAAAGCCTGTCTGTTGTCATTTCAGTTTAATATATGCTCATTTTTTTTGTAAATTTTAAATTTAGATTAATCTTTAATGCACTTTGTTCCCCACACCCTGCTCTACTTGGCGTAACTTGTTTAATTCATTACACATCACATCATAGAAAACATGTGACATGAATAGACAATTGCTATTGAAGTTAAGTTTTAGTTCAGTTGTTCATGCTAGCAATTAACATCTAAATGAACCCAAATGAAAAAACACATAGACAAAGTTTTGCACAAGCATATGTGCTATATGCAGCCACACATATACACACATACATGCACACACATACATGCACACACATTCATGCTCACACATGTATGTACACATATTGGAAAAAGAAATTACATTTTATTCTTTTTTTTTTTCTCGAATATAAACTATAAAAACAACTGCAGTTTTGCTTAAGTTTTTTTTAAAATATTAACAACAAAATAGTGAAATTAATATAATATGCACTCTGAGATATTATATACACACATACATGCACACACAT
>NC_068982.1:122644590-122650161 GCF_001194135.2 Octopus bimaculoides
ATATATATATATATATATATATATATATATATATATATATATATATATATATCTATATATATATATACACACACACATATATATAAATGTGCGTTACACATGTACATACATAAATATATTTGCATATGCTTAAATGCATGCATGTGTGTAAGTATGTATGCATCAATGTACTTATATAAATATCTATACCCTGTTATCAAAAGAAAACTATCATAAATTGGACATGAAGAATTACTGTTTACATTTGTATAATATTTTTGACAATGTTTAAAACACTTAAGAAAGACCATTGTAAACATGGAGAAAGCGTGTGCTTTGGCATGGGGAAATAGATTTTTGTTTAAATATACCTATGTACCACTATATTTGTTAATGTAAAAATACAATATACACATTTCTGTGTGTGCGTGTGTGTGTGTGTGTGTGCTCATGCATACGTATGTTTGTGTATATATATGTATACACATAAAAATACAAATATACATTTATATATAGATGCATATATATATATATATATATATATATATATATATATATATATATAAGCTGAAAATGTTCAGGTCAATTTACTTATAGCTTTCTGTGTTGAATCATCAGTTTGTAATGAAGAACTATTGATAAGCTATTGCATATGTAATGTCAAAATTTGGAAAATAGTGGCATATAGAATAATAGTAAGGAAGTAGATTTGGAGTAGGCAAGTACTTTTCTTCTTTGTTTTTTTCTTCTCCGCATCGCTCTCATTTCTTGCTGCAAATCTCCTCATACAGATGTAATAATCTTTATCTTCTACTATTACCATCTCCAATGAAGGGATACATTGAATTTTCCCTGAAACAGCTGCAAGACATTCTACATAAAATATAAATTTACTTATGCCATTGGTCTCTTTATCTCATTCTTTTTTATTTATACACACGCTAATACACGACCCATGTTATATTCCCCATTCATGTTGCAACCACATCTGGGGCAAAACTAGTCAGTATACAGCACTTACTCGGTAGTACCTGTATCATTAGGGTCTGGTTGACTCCATTACCCTTCATAACCTTTATATATATATATATATATATATATAAATATAGATAGATAGATATATGTAGAGAGAGAGGGGGAAAGACAGAGACTACCAAATAATATTTCATTCAGAACTGCAAAATATACAGAACCTGTTGGCATTGTTACAAAGTTGGCAAAACATATTACTCACTATTTGTTGTCATAGTTTGAGTTAACAGATTTAAGATTTCAGGTAAATGTTGACCAACTTGGACTTGCACTTTTAAGTAACTTAGAAAAACTGTGTAAAGATGTCGATTATGATGAAGTTTAAATTAACTCAAAGTTAAGCCAATGTATCTTAGTACATTTACAGTTACATGAATATTCGTTTGAGAGGCTGCCGTTGTATGTTTGTGAACCTTCGTTGAGGAAGAAGCACTAAGTTTAATGTGATTTATATTTGATGAAGTAACTTATGGTAAGGTGGTAAGTTTTTGTAAAAGTTAAGGACACTTTGGTTATGAGATGTTTGTTTTTACATGCATCTTTTGGAGAAACTATCTCATACTAACACATCATTGCAATAGTGTGAAACATCAGTGACTGCATATTCATTAGAAGAGAGGTTGGAAGTGTGTAACTAAATGGTTTAAAATATTGTGTGAGTAGATGAAATGTCTTTGTATGTAAAGGGCCAATTTGTCAAGTTTTCTGTTAGAAAATAACTGAATGTTGATGAGATTAAGTGGTACATTGAGAAAGATAGATTTCACCATAAATCTCTTTGCTTGTTGATGGTTGTTATCAGGGAGGATTAGTATATCATTATTTCTATAAAGATCACTGAGAATATAAGGAAATTTGGGCTATGGAGGGTTTGGGAAATATATAGTCCGTTAACTCTGTAAATTTATGTTGAATTTTTTGTTAAAAATAGTCTTACCATTTTGTGAAGTTGATTACATTCATGAAGAGGGGTTCTGAAATGGAGGAATAGTAATCCTTAATGTCAAATTGACTAAATCTTTACAATCTTCCTTGGCAATTTCTTATAACCATTTTAATGAACAACATATGTTTTGGATTTGAACTGAGTAATTGCAGAATTGATACTGTTCCATAGAAGTGAGAATCTACCGTAACTTTGGGAATTGTATTATGAAGAATCTGTTTACAAATAATTATATCTGTTTATGTGGAGTAAATAAGTTTAGTATAGGAGTTGTTTGCAAAATTGTCCTTATGATCTTTGGAGGTGAAACACAGTTTTGAAATGCTACAAAATTCTACTCTATCGTTTATGATATTATTTTTGTTTCCTTATTGATGTCATTTAAAGGTATAAAATTGAGTGTTAGTGATAGAGTTAGAGAAGAATATATGCTAGATAAGTTTTCTCAGTTTCAAAATAGACATTTAATTTTATCAGTTTGATTTCCATATGGTTACCATCATTACTGGATTTTTGATAGTGAAAGTTCCCACTACCCAGAAACTTAGCATTCCAAGTAGTTGAGTCTGTGAATGTATTTGTTTATATATATATATATATATATATATATATATATATATATATATATATATATATATATATATATATATGTATATATAATATATATATGATAGACCCTCCCATTGAAAAAGACATATGAGCATTCAGCTTTTGCCAAACAACCTGCACAAATGATTTGTTTCTAGTGATCAAATATATGTGCCATACATTAACTCCATCTCTTCATCAAATTGATGTTGAACAGGTGTATAGTGTGCCATGCATCAGGTGTCAAAGTGATTGCAGAGCAATATGAGATGAAGTGTTTTGCTCAAGTAACACACAATGCCCACCTCTTGTCTTGGTCCCCAACTTTACATCCAAAATAATATTTGTAAGCAGTTTATAATTTGGTGGTAATGTTCTTCCGCTGTTCATGCTGAACAAATTTTCCACAGACATGACTAAAGTTGTCTGGGTGATTCACACAGCCTCTCCTATTCATGATTTAACACAATGAACACAGTTAAAGCAGTAACCACGCAGAGCGAGAGATACACACACCACACGTGACACCAGCACAAACAACACTGAGAGTTATCAAGAACAAACTGATGTATTTGGCACTTGCACACAATACGTCAGCGCCATCTATTGCTAAACTAAATAAACTTCCTCAATTTGTTTTATTGCTGTTTAATTTTGAATTGAGACTGCTTTTACTTTAGCAAATTTTATAATACAGCCTTATATTTAGCCAAAAGTATAGTTATAATCTTGTGTATGCACATAACTCAACATCCTGATGTGCTAGAACATTTCTGAGTGTGGATTCAGAATAGGTGTCCTTGATTTAGTCTAAAACACATGCTTGTACCCCGGTAGCAAAATTTTTGTTGTCCAGTGTAATTGGTGTATTGGGAACAGTAAGCAAAGATGTAGACAAATAGCTGATGGAGATTGGAATAGAATGCCCTGTAGAACTCCTACAAAATATTTCTCTCTTAGGGACAGCAAGGATTACCAGGAGGGTTCTAAGCATTTGAAAGGCTGCTGAAAACTTGTGGATACCTAAGGTTACAGGCAGTAACCTGCTACCCACATAAATCCTACCAGGAATAAGACTGAATCTGAATCAAACCAAAAATAATAATAATTCTTTCTGCTATAAGCACAAGGCCTGAAATTTTAGGGCAGGATGCTAGTTGACTCTGTTGACCTCAGTATGCAACTGGTACTTATTTCATCAACCCCAAAAGAAAGAGAGGAATAGTTGACCACTGTGGAGTTTGAACTCAATGTAAAGACAAACGAAATGCTGCTAAGCTTTTTTCCAAAGAATATAGCAATTTTATCATTATGCTGAGATTATTTATTTTTGCTTTAATTATGCTGGGTCTGTCTTCCTAATTTATGTTTGCACATCCTTTTATCTCTGACTTGCTTCAGTCATTGGACTGCAACCATACTGGATTACTGCCTTGAACCATGCCAAAGACAATATGAATAGCACTGAATATGAGAAAGAAGTAAAGGAAGAAAGAGCTGAAGTAGAGAATTTTAAAATGAGAACATAGTAAAGGTAGAAATAATGAATTAAAATCTACAAAAAACTTTCCTTTGGACCAACAAAATTTTGTGATAATGTAACAGCAATTTTAGAAAAGCTGAATGTCCACAGGTATATTGAAAACAGATATAAGTATCAATATAGCCTTTAAATCAATTAATTATGTTATAGCCACACAGCAAAGTATCCTCGACCTTAGAATCTTTCATATAAAAAAAATCCAATCCCAAACATAATACTAATATTCAGAGAAAGATAGAAAAACCAACATACACATAAAGGGATAAGAAAAGATGTCTTAATTGTTAATGATATCAACTGAACTGAATAAAAAATAAGTGGCTATGTGGTAAGAAGCTTGCTTCCTAACCACATAGTTCCGGGTTCGGTCCCACTGTGTGGCCCCTTGGGCAAGTGTCTTCTGCTATAGCTTTAGGCCAACCAAAGCCTTATGAGTGGATTTGGTAGACGAAAACTGAAAGAAGCCCGTCGTATGTATATGTACATATATGTATGTATATGTACATATATGTATGTATTTATGTATGTATGTAATTGTGTGTCTGTGTTTGTCCCCCATCACCGCTTGACAACCGATGCTGGTGTGTTTATGTCTGTGTAACTTAGCGGTTCGGCAAAAAAGACCAATAGAATAAGTACTAGGCATACAAAGAATAAGTCCTGGGGTTCATTTGTTCAGCTAAAGGTGGTGCTCCAGCATGGCCGCAGTCAAATGACTGAAACAAATAAAAGAATTATTTGCCTATTTATTCTTAACTCATCTAGGCAGGTTCAGATGCAAAATATGCTGGTTGCTATAATGTATGCTATAGGAGAATAACTTGTTTTTGCATTGACCATGTGTTCAACACACTTAGCACATTGAGACACCAATGTTTCAACATGTGTCTTGTCAACCAGAAGCAGCCTGACAGAATTATAAAATATATATATAGAATAAGAATGAAGTACATGAAATCAAAGAATACCTAACATCCTTGCTAAATTGTAAAGAATCTTTATGATTAGTAGCAACATATTTATTTCTTAATAAAACCAACAGTTAGTCTCTAACTGAAAGCAATGTTATGAGGGTTTAGTAAAAATAGCAGAAGTTGAGGGGAATCGAATAATCATGATAATTATTTTTAGTATTATTGTTGTTTTGATATTGCTTTTTCCATGATAGGCTAGATATATATACACACATATATAAATAGATATGCGTATTTTTCCCTTGTTAACAATTAACACGGAAAAAATAGATAAATAGTTACCAGGGTAGCAAAAAATAACACAAGTAAAAAGGTTGTAACTCCTTGTTTTTAAAGGTAGAAACTTCGGGTTTACGTGAAATATTTTGTATAATATATATAAATGAATAAATGGAGTTAAATGAATAATACCAGTGATATCTTCGAAACATGTGTCGGAAGTAAAAGAACCTGAATAACACCTGCATTTAACTCCATTTATTTATTTACATATACATGTACATATATAT
>NC_068982.1:122650171-122651681 GCF_001194135.2 Octopus bimaculoides
ATATATATATATATATATATATATATATATATATATAAAATATATAGTTTGGATTTTGTCCCTAATATTATTGTTATATATATATATATGCAATTCTGTTGTATGCCACCTCACACTCTCAAGCATAACATCTGAAGACTTTATCCAGTTAGTCCATCCTAAGTCTTCCTTGACCTCTCTTTTCTGCTGATGTCATCAGCTCATGGCTTTTTTTCTAGTTTTCACCTAGCATAATGTTTCTTGCATATAATATATATCCATATCGAGAATGGCTATTGACCAAGGATCTTCATCTATAGTACTGTTTTATTTTTCCTTCACTTCCTATGCACACTTGTCAGTTTCATCAATCACATTCATTTATTTTATGTTATCTTCTTTTTTTGTGTGTTCGTCTTACTGAAGTGAATAAAACACATGATGAAAAGTATCACTAGTATGAAAGCTGAAATACAAAACAAAACAAAACAGGACATCATTTAAACATGTATTGTATTACTAGGTAGACCAATTTTTTATATACACATCCACATACATACATGTGATGAGGACATGACAACAATTTATGGATGTGATTAGTAGTTTTGCTTCTCCAGATGCTATTGCTGTTGTTTTTCTATGTTTTTTGTTGTGGCTTGTAGTCAACAGAATTATTAAGATTTCTTAATGCTTTGGGAAATATTTTTAAATGATCCCCAATGTAGTTAATTTTGCCATGTTAATCAAGCAGCATTATGCTTAAAATTTGCTGTTAAGAATCATGAGCATGATATATTGCTTTGTTTATTGAGACTATTTTGTATTTTTAGATTGTAGTAATTCTTACATTTTTAGTTGACTTAAGAGATTTTCTCTATCTTTTACTTTTTTCTCACTGGATCACATGGCTACAAGGTTTCTCATATGTGTGTGTGTGTTGCGGAAAAGTAAAAAGAAACAAAGAAAATGCGCACTAGGAACAAAGATATATACATAGAAATAAATGCTTTGAGGTGGAATTAAGAAGTGTGAAGATCATTATAGTGAGTCAATATAGAAAGACATACTGGTTTTGTCATCACTGTTCACTGACTTCAATCGACAAGAATTTCCAAACGATGTTCATTTAAAGACAGTGAACAGCGATGACGAAACTGTATGACTTCCTATATTGACTCACAATAATGATTTTTATACTTCTTAATTCCACCTCAAAGCATTTATTTGTATGTATATATTTTTTTTTAACAAAAAACAAAAAAAACATTTCTTTCATACCTAGTGTACATTTTCTTTGTTTCTTTTAATTTTCCTCCTGTTTATATTATGTGTAGTCTTCTTTCTTTGAAACTTGTGTCTATTATATATATATATATTTATATATACATATAAATATATATATACATATAAATATATATACATATAAATATATATACATATAAATATATATACATATAAATATATATACATATAAATATATATACATATAAATATATATATATATAAATATATATAAATATATATATATATA
>NC_068982.1:122653386-122655478 GCF_001194135.2 Octopus bimaculoides
GTGTGTGTGTGTGTGTGTGTGTGTATATAAATATGTATATATATGTATACATATACATATGTGTATATACATGTGTGTGTATATATATATATATATATATATATATATGTGTGTGTGTGTGTGTGTGTTTCATTCATCATCATCAGTGTTTAACGTCCGGTTTTCATGCTAGCATGGGTTGGACAATTTGACTGAGGACTGGTGAAACTAGATGGCTACACCAGGCTCCAATCTGATTTGGCCGAGTTTCTACAACTGGATGCCCTTCCTAACGCCAACCACTCTGAGACTGCAGTGGGTGCTTTTACGTGCCACCAGCACGAATGCCAGTCAGGTGGTACTGGTGTCAATAAAACCCAAAGGTGTCAGGTAATGTGGAGTAAGTGCTATGGACAGACCATAGTTAAGCTCCAGGTTTGGTGATCATGCGAATAAGGAGTCCATCTTAGGTCATATATCAGCATGTGTATATATAAAAAAAAGATTTTTTCAGAATGAGATAAAAAAAAAACAAGGTCTTACATCTGTTTCCAAGATATTTTTTATATCCCTTCATCAGAGACGGTGTGAGAAAATAGTTAAGCAATAGTTAATTTAGGTAAGATATGAAACAGAGTGAAGTGGAGGAATGAAAATAGATGTAAGATATGCAGGGATATTGCATTTGTAGATCCATTATTTAGGCAGAATGGTATACATATAAGATTCCAATACTTTGTGAGTAAATTCCAATAGTATTTAAAATTGGTCATTCCAAGTATAGAATTTGTACACAGTGCTATTGAATTGAGTGTTTATTTAAAGTGTCCTGAAAGTAGGTAATGTATTTGTAAGGTCAAATCGAAAACAAGAAGAGAGAAATAGAGACAAAATATAAAAAGAAAAGCAAGGAGAGAGTCAATAAAGAGATGAAGGGGGGGAAAAGTGTATCAGTTAGTGGTCAGTCAAGATAGATTGATAGTAGGAATGGGGAGGTGAGAGTAATAGAGAGAGTAATAGAGAGAGAAATATGTGTTCCTGTAAAAAGATGATAGGGTAAAGAGTAAAGGAGTGTCAGATAGAAGGAATGGGGTCATAGATAGGGAGAGAGAGGTATAATAGTGTAAAAAGAAAAGGAGTGTCAGGTATGTAGTAATAGAGCCTAAGTGGTGGGTCTGAGGGGTTGGGGTAGTAATATTGTGGAGTGAAGAATTTGGGAATAAAGATTAGGTTGGTTGGAGAGGTCAGTGCTTAGTAGTAGAAGAAAATGTATATGTGAAAATGTATGCAGGTGCATATATTAAACATGTATATATATATATTTATACAGATATTTATACATGTCAACATCTACACATACAACTTGTACTCAGGTATATGTACATATGTATACCCATATATACGTGTATCTGAATGTATTATCGCCCCTGCACATGCAGGTATATATTCCTTGCATACATACATACATACATTCACACATACACACATACACACACACATACATAGACACGCACATATGTATGCACGCATATACACACGAATATAATTAGATGGTTGTGATATTCAAGTATGAAAGAGGAATTAGATAGGGATTAGGAGTTAAATGTAGATTTATAAGGTTATTGGGATTACCCAAGGGGTATTGTGGAAATATACTGTATGGTCGTTTAGGCATTTGGATTTGTGGTAGAATTTGTGAAAAAAGCAGTGGTTACATGTGCTTAGTGCCTCATCATGTTTATTTAGCAGTGCTGGAGAGTTGTGCTTTAATATGTGAAGTGCCTCCTTCAGGCAAAGCTTGCAGGTTGAGTGTTAACCACGGTAGGGAAGCCCTGAATCCAGTGTAGACCATGATAGAGTATAGGGTATATTTGTATCACTCTCTATTTCAAATCTTATCTAAATTAATTATTGCTTAACTATTTTCTCACACCGTCTCCGATGAAAGGATATAAAAAATATCCCAGAAACAGCTGTAAGACCTATTTATAAATGTTCTAAAATCTTCACAACCTTTGTTTTTTATCTCATTCTGAAAATTTTTTTTTTATATGTATATATACGTATATATATATATATATATGTATGTATATATGTATGTATGTATATATAT
>NC_068982.1:122655578-122656771 GCF_001194135.2 Octopus bimaculoides
ATATATATATATATACTTATATATATATACATACATACATATATGTATGTATGTATATATAGATAGATAGATAGATAGATACACACACACACACACACTCAGACATACATATGCATCCATGTGCATGTATGTATGTGTACTGAATTATAATTTCCATCATGCATACATTAAATGTATCCAATTTGTTATGCTGGAAATCAAAGTATAATTTGTACAGACAAGTAAAGTATAGACATTGTTATGCTACTCTTGCCAAAGATTATAAGAAAATATCAGATAAGGGTATATTACTGATATTTCTTTGGTAAACCAGTAATAAACTCTCCTTCAGAATATCTGCCCTTTTCTGATATTGTCATGTCTTGGTTTGCACATTATACATTTTATTAATCTGATAACTATCAGATATTTGTTGATGAAAATAGTCTGTTAAATGCTCAAAAGTAATGTCTAATGGTTTTTACTGCTGGCAGTCTCAGTTAAATTTCAAACATTTATTATTCATAAAAATATTTACTTATAAATAATTCTCTATTGTGTCTTGATATCACTCTCAAGTCTCTGCTGATACTACTGTCTGCCATATTCTTCTTCATTGATATAACTATTCATTGTGTGCTATTCTCAGATATATGCCTGTTTTTCAGTTTTTGCATCTTTAAGTAGTGTCATGTTTTTGTGGACACTCCCACTATTTAGTTTTTGATTTATATAACTACTATATCTACTTTGACATTACTTTTGGCTCTATTATTATTAAGAAGTGTATCAATGTTGCACTCATAATGTTTGTCAAGATATGGTATGTTGAGTATATTTCTGAATTTTTAACCATTTTTTTCATTCCCATTTCCAGAGGTACTTCTAGATGTTTTTGTTCTTTCTTCACAAGTTTCTAAAATTTATGGAATATGTGGTGTGTGGTGAAGCAATACTTGCTGAACCCTAAATTTTAAATTGAGTTTATACATTTACCGATAATGGATTTTTTAACACACCGAACTACTTGGTAAAATTACTAATTATCAATTAATTATTAATTTTTACCCTATATCTGTATGTGGTATATATATATATATATATATATATATAAATATAATTAAGGGATCAGCAAATATTTGCTTCACCATATACCGAAGTTCAGAAATAGCAGCTAAAAAAAGCTGAGAATCCCACAGATAGCATCATTTGTA
>NC_068982.1:122657260-122661497 GCF_001194135.2 Octopus bimaculoides
TGTGTGTGTGTGTATATATATATGTGTGTGTGTGTGTGTGTATACTCCCACACTCCTTTCCAAAACTCCATACTCCCTTCCAAAACTCCCATTTTCTTTTAATAATAAATGGTACATCATGCTTTGTGTTTAAGCTGTTTACTTTATAAAGTACACGGTTCTAGGCTCAAACTTTCTGTACAACACCTCAGACAATTTGATAGATGAAAACTCTGGAAGTTTGTTGCATGCATGTGTATGTATCTTTCTTTGATGTATATTAGGATAAATTTAAACATTGGTAAGAAAACCTGTAAGCTCATGATTCTGAACAAAAATTCTTTTTGGTATTTGTTCTACATAGATAATACAGATGTTTGCTTGTCACTTTCACTAAATGCAGTAAACTAGTGATTATTCCATTAGAAATCTAATGATGTTATTATTCACACACAAAAAAATGAAAATTTACATAACTAAAAATTGAAAAAAACAAACACCTCTCACTGTTAATAAATTCATCATTCTTAATAATGTGTCATTATTTATATCTCCTGTTGTCTGTTAAAATATCACTAACATCTTTTTGAAATGAGCCAATGAATATTGTAAATATAATTTTTTATCCGACTGTACAACCAACACTTTTTCCTCCAACTTTTATCTGGCTCTTACCCAGCCTTACACAGCTAACTTAAATGTGTAGCAATTCTGGTTCCAGTACTGATTGCCAAACTTTTAGATAACTTCTTTCTCTTAATTTTGTTCTCTCATTTATTTTTCAACATTTTAATGTATAAAATTAGTCTCATTTTTAATCTATACTTTTTCCCAACAGCTGGCATTAATGTGTCATTCAAAAATTTTTTGCTTTCTAATGTTTCTGTCTTTTCTTTACTCTCTACTCTACTTTTAGAAGAGCTTTCATTTATTCTTAGTTTTCTCTATTCTTTTTATTAACACAATGTCTTCCTTAAAGTATTTTCCTTGTTATTTTCTGTGTTTTTCTTCTACAAATTTTGAAAAAGGATTTTGTAAACTGTTTTATTCATTTTATTATATCTTCTAAAGGTTTTACACCTTTTTGTTACTGTTTTATTACTTCTCCAGTCACCTTTATAGTTTTATTTTTGTATTATTCCAATTTTAGTTCAGTAATGTCAGAATCCATTTCAAATATTATGGTGTTGTGATGTAATTGCTAATTTCTTTGAGTAATACTAATTGTATATTGAATATATCATGTTTCTTAATTAATTCATAATTAAGAATAATTAACTCTTCTCTGTCTTTCATAGTTTTTCGTTTACTATTCTCTATTTTTAACTTTGAACTACATATATCTCTGTAAACAATAACTCTCTCATTGAGTAGGCCATGTTGTCCAGTTCCTGATTTGAATGACTTTGCTAAGTGGTGCTATCATCATCGTTTCACATCCACCTTCCATGCTGGCATGGGTGATATATTTACATAGACACACGTGTGTGTGTGTGTATATATATATATATATATATATATATATATATACACATACACACATGTATGTATACATATATGCACATACATAAATATGTGTATATGTATACACACTTCAGAAACAACTGCACGTGGATTATATCTACATATACATACATGCATACATACATACATACATACATATGTAAAAGATACAAGGACTCTTTGTCAGGGTGACTCAAACCAATGAGTATCTGCTGTGGTTTTGTGGCTACAATTTCAAAGTGACTAGAAGTGGATTCCCATTGAGTTAGTAGGTAGAGAGGCAAAAAAGTTGACTAGACTTGATCAGCACATTTAATTTAGTTATATAACGAAAGATAGATATAGTCTCTGACTGATTAGTATATATCTAATACAAAACTGCTGCCCACCTGTCTTTCTCCCACCAGAGTGTACTTCCTACTCTCAGTATTTGTCCAACTTTGGAACTGCTAGCGTCCATATGTATTACTATCTAACCATTCTCTATGGTCACCCAATCACACTGGGCTTATTTGGATATCTCCTCCTTGTCTCGACTTAAGGAATCACAGCAACAATCATCGATAAGGAACTTTTATTCCACTGTGTCATATGTTTAACACATCTCCATCTAACTCTCTCTCTCCAATGACAGAATACTCTGCATTTAGAGTCTTCACTCTGCACAATATTCCAAAAGCTGGGCCTATCCCAGAAAGAGATGTCAGAGACTATCTTTACCTTTTGTTATATGACTAAATTAAATTGAATGTCCTTGTCAAGTCTTACTAATTTGCCTCTCCTTTTTACTTTAACCTATGTATGTATGTGTGTGTGTATATATATATATATATATATATATTTATATATATATATATATTTATATATATATATATATAATCATCATCATCATCGTTTAACATCTGCTTGCCATGCTAGCATGGGCTGGGCGATTTGACTGAGGACTGGCGAACCAGGCTCCAATCTCGAACCAGGCTCCAATCTGATCTGGCATAGTTTCTACAGCTGGATACCCTTCCTAACGACAACCACTCCAAGAGTGTAGTGGGTGCTTTTACGTGCCATCAGCACAAGGGTCAGTCAGGTGGTACTGGCAATGGCCACGCTCAGAATGGTGTTTTTTACATGCCACCTGCACAGGAGTCAGTACAGTGGCACTGGCAATGACCTCACTCGAATGTTTTTTTTACATGCCACCAGCACAAGTGCCAGCAAGGCAACACTGGCAACAATCACGCTCAGATGCTGCTATTTATGTGCCACCAGCACGAGAGCCAGATAGCTGCTCTGGCAATGATCATACTCAGACAGTGCTGTTAGCTCTCCACAGGCACAGATGCCAGTCATCGAATTTGGTTCAATTGCAATTTCGATTTCATTATATATATGTTGTTGAGGCAAGTGAAATCAAAATTGAGCTAAATTCGATGACTGGCACTCATGCCAACGTCTCCTTCATTGGACACTGGACTTGGCTTGCGAAGACCTGTTGGGGCAAGTGAAAGTGAAATCGTGATGGCACCTGTACCAGTGGAGTGCTAAGAGCACCGTCCGAACGTGATCGTTACCAGAGCAGCTGTCTGGCTTCCGTGCCAGTGGCACGTAAATAGCACCATTTGAGCGTGATCGTTACCAGTGTCGCCTTACCAGTACTTCTGCCGGTGGCACGTGAAAAGGCATTCGAGTGAGGTCATTGCCAGTGCCGCTGGACTGGCTGCTGTGCAGGTGACACATAAAATACACCATTTTTAGCATGGCCGTTGACAGTACCACCTGACTGGCCTTCATGCTGGTGGCACGTAAAAACACCCACTACATTCTCGGAGTGGTTGGCGTTAGGAACGGCATCCAGCCGTAGAAACTCAGATTGGAGCCTGGTGTGTGTGTATGCGTGTATGTATGTACATAGGTATACATGCAGGAAATAGACACTTTTCATTTTCAAAAACTTTTATTTTATATACAAAGCAAACAATTGAAATGTAATCGATAGGACTACATACTTTAGTATTTAGTTGACATTCCCTTTGCAGTTTTCAATTCAGAAACTCTTTATGGCATTGAACTGATGAGCTTTGTGATTGTCTCTTGTGGAATTTCTTCCCACTTTTCTTCCCAACAATCGAAACAATTCATCTTTAGTTTTAGGTTTTTGTCAAGGTTTTTGCATAGCTCTATCTAGTATGCTCCAAAGATTTTCAATTGGGTTCATGTCAGGAGATTGGCTCGGCCGAGGATGCTTTTTGTCCCATTTTCAGTCAGCCATTGTTGATTCATTTTCCCTGTGTGGCATGGAGCCCCATCTTCCAAACTCATTTTTTGTTATGTTATCGTGTGAATACATCGGAAGTAGTCCTTGTGTAAGTATTCGATGTATTTTTCAGAGTTTATGGTTCCAACTCATTCGATCAGCTCAGAATGACCATTGCTGGTGACAGCTCCCCATACCATTACAGAGATACCACCATGTTTTACAGTTGGTTGGGGTCGTTTCAAATCAAATTCTTGACTGGGAAGCCTCCAGGCTCAAACACGTCCACTGTCTGAAAATAATGCAAATCTGGATTTATCTGAGAAAATCACTCTATCCCAAAATGAACTGGATTTTTCTGACATCTCCTTAGACCATTTCTTTCTTTTAATGATATTAATTGGTTGAAGGAGAAGTTTTCTTCTTGCTGCTCATCCATAACACTTAAGCTTATGCAGATGTGTAACACACGTTCTTGGACTAACTTCTAGCTGTTTTCCAATG
>NC_068982.1:122664006-122669191 GCF_001194135.2 Octopus bimaculoides
TATGTACATATGTATGTATGTATATATATGTATATATATACATATATTTATGTACATATGTATGTATGTACATATATATATGTATATATATATACACACATATATATATATATATATACATATGTATATATATATGTATGTAAAAATATAATGTGTATACATATGTATGTATATATATATATATGTGTATATATATGTATATATGTATGTGTGTATATACATATTTCTATATATATATATATATACATATGTATATATGTATGTATACATATATATATATTTGTAAATAGTAAGGAATTACTCCAAACGTTTATTGGTTTGCTCTCAGGTATTCAAAATAGGTTATTCGGCAGTTAATATATAAATCCAGTAATATTCTCATAAGATAAGAATTTAAAGATATACTCTGTTGGATAATTCTGAATATATAGGTCTACTGGAGTATATGATATCCACAATAATAATAATAAGGATTATTACAAAGTGGCATAATATTACTTTTAATATATGTATAGTTTAGATTCATTTCTAAATTGTACAAAAACTGATCAAGTCAGTCTCTGATCCTCATTTTCTTTGTTAAGGTGATTTTAAATTGTGAATTTTCTTGTACACTAGAAGAAACAAGGTAGTAAATATATAGTACAAGATATGGTCGTCGAAGTCGTCTTCTTCAAAAGTCTACTTCATAAATTGAAAACAATGAAGATTCCTATTGTTCCAAAGTATGCAAAAGAATAGGTGTGGAAACAGTAGCTAAATTTTCAATTCCATTAAAACGATATGGTTACAGAAACTTGATAAAATGAAGTGACATTAAGTACAAAGTTAGATACAATAATTTGTCTTTTATCATTCATTGAGAAGGTTTAAATGAATAACTTGTCAGGCTTTTGCTTGAAGATTTGTTTTCATGTAGTCTACTCAGGATGAAAAAGTACCTCTCCGGCAGCATCTATCAGATAACTTAACAAATAAGACCAGATTGATTTGTTGGTGCAGTGTGAAAATCACAAAAAATTGACAATTAATTGTATGCAGAATTTAGACTCATGAGAAACCACCTTTAGGAATAGCCTCAATAATTCTACCAAAATGTATAATTTTATTCGTACACTTCTTTTCAAAATATGAAATCTTGTCTTATTGAACATACAAACTGATATTTGTGTTTGAAAATAATAAATTTTATTATTGAAAATATGGTATGAACAGGGATTAACTTCCTTCAGTTAGTTATTCTGTCAGCACTGTAATTTTAAATGTCTCGATTTCATTATTTCTCTCTTACTCCTCACACACTATTGCTCTCTAATGCACCCTATTATTTTCCCTATTTTCTACCATTTTTAACAATTATTTAATTTTTTTTATCATCAACAATATTATCTTTTAAATAAAACTCTTGATTAAACCTAATATTGGTGGGAAGTGTATTTAAGAATTACATGCCTTGTATTGTATTTTCCTATTAAACATCTTAGTGAATTGGGCTGAAATCAATATCAGTGATTATCTAATCAATAAATGGCAGCATAAGTGTGTTTGTGTGTGTGTGTGTGTCTTTTAAATAAAAATAAAAGCATTGTTAAATATGATTACTTAGTATCATCCTGTTTATAATTGACACTTTCAACAACTATAAGAGTGAAAAATCATGATGCATTTAACAATGGAAATATTAAGCTTTCAGCTTAACTTGAAAATTTCAGAGTTAGTTAATATACATATGTATGTATATAGATAGATAGATAGATAAATAGATAGATAGATAGATATAGATTAGTTACAGGAATCATGGTAGTTGGTGAGTAGGTCATCTGGTTTTACCTTGCCTGTGTATGTGTTTAAAATTTAACTTATTATGGTGGGTTTTTACTATGGTATAATCTAAGAATGCATCAATAAAGTATTACCAAAACAGCTATAGTGAATTTTGAACCCCACTTGTGTTCTTCTTTTATGTATATATATATATATACATATATATTCTAGTGGGTGACAAGTTCAAAAAGAACTTATGTTCAGTAATTTGGAAAAAAGTACTCAAAGATATGTCTGAGAGTCAATAAAAATATTTAACCTATAACTGTCGGTTTGATAAAATATATTGTTTTACCTATGGCTCATCACCTATGACTCCTGAATAGCCACAGGTGAAACAGAATATATTTTGATGGAATAATAATTATAGATTTTGTGTGCATGTGTATATGCATGCATATGTGTATGTGTGGTGTGTGTGTGTGTGTGTGTGTGTATACACACATTTGTTTTTTGACCATTTTTTCATGCTAGTATGGGTTAGACAATTGTATTATCAAGGTATTGTTTTCCTGTTGGATGCCCTTCCTGTCACTAATCCTTACCTATTTTTCATGTAAGCAATCACTTACTTTATATGTATTTGAAGGTGCAAAATTAGCTGATGATTTGTTGAGGGAAGAAATGTCAATATCATTACTGGTAGCTTGCGATTTTCAGTGAAGAGTAAATATAAACACACACACACACACATTTTTTATTTCAACACTAAAACTAGGAGTGAGATTGCTATCCAATTTTTGTAGTTGTCTGGGGATCTCAACATAAAACTGTTAGTTGTGATTAATGAAATTTCAGCTCCAAAATAAAATTATGAATTCTACATCATGTACTGAAGACTTTTCATCCACTATCTAAATATAGGCACTTACTAAATTATATTCAAATTAGTCACCCATACCCACACTACCTTTTCTGAATTTCTTTCTCTTTGACATGATTTGACTATGGAGACTATGTAATCATGATGGAATAAGACTCTTCAGCCTCTACAGCAAAAAATTATAAACAAACCAGGCTTCAAGCATTCACGTGTGTCATCATCATCATCATCATCATCATCATCATTTAACGTCCATTGTCCATGCTGGCATGGGTTGGACGGTTTGACCAGGGCTGGCAAGCTAGAAGGCTGCACCAGACCCCAGTCTGTTTTGGCATGTTTTCTACAGTTGGATGCCCTTTCTAACACCAATCACTCTGAGAATGTAATGAGTGCTTTTACATGCCACTGGCACAGGTGCCATTTCTGTGACACTGGTATCTGCCATGATTGCAGTTTTACTTGACTTGATGGGACTTCTTCTCAAGCACGGCATAACGCCAAATGGACTCGGTTATTGTCATGTTTATTTTTCACTGATGGGTCCCTGTCAAACATCTAACATGAACATGCACACACATACACACTCTGAAGGCACATGGCCTAATGATTAGAGTATGGATCTTAGACTGGAATACTGTTTGTTTGGTAGCTGAGCCAGGCAGGTTGTTGTGCCTGAAGTAAAGCGCTTCATTTTATGTTGCTCCTATCTGCTCAGCTAAAAATGAGTATCTGCTGACTACTGGTGCAGCTCTTTCTCCTTCCAGCTGTCACACCCTTGGCATTCTGCTGGGCTATAATGATGTCTGTGTTTGCTAGGTGCAGGAGTGGCTGTGTGGTAAGTAGCTTGCTTACCAACCACATAGTTCTGGTTTCAGTCCTACTGTGTGGTACCTTGGGCAAGTGTTTTCTACTATAGCCTCGGGCCGACCAAAGCCTTGTGAGTGGATTTGGTCGACGAAAACTGAAAGAAGCCTGTCATATATATGTATATATATGTGTGTGTTTGTGTTCCTTGTTTGTCTCCCCCTCCCAACATTGCTTGACAACTGATGCTGGTGTGTTTACATCCCTGTAACTTAGCGGTTCAGCAAAAGAGACTGATAGAATAAGTATTTGGCTTACAAAGAATAAATCCTGAGGTCGATTTCCTCGACTAAAGGCGGTGCTCCAGCATGGCTGCAGTCAAATAACTGAAACAAGTAAAGAAGTAAAAGAGTAAATTTAAAACAATAAGCAAAAGAATGGTATAAGCTACCAGGTTATATGAGTGAGTGACAGCTGAACAATGTGTATTAAAATCTAGCTGCTTCCACCCTACTTAAAAGAATATTTATACTTTTTCCTTTTTTTTTTTTGTCTTGCAAGTACTTGGTGACCCTGTCAGTGCAGATGCCACTTAAAAGCACTGAGTTCACATTGTAAAGTAGTTGGTGTTCAGAAGGGCATCCAGCTGTAAAAACCTTGCCAAAACTGACCTCACTTGTGCTTGTACCATGTAAAAAGCACTAACTCCACTCTGCTGAGTGGTTGGTGTTAGGAAGAGCATCTAGCTGTAAAAATCCTGCCAAAACAGTCACAGAAGTCTGGTGCAGGCTTCCGCCAGGCCATCTCTTATGAGACTGTCCCACCCATGCTAGCATGGAAGGCAGACGTTAAATGATGATGATCATCATCATGTTCTTAGGGTTGCAGGTTGCCAGGATTAGTGGAGTGTGAGACAAAGGACCTGGAAGTATTTATACTACATCCCCTTTAATTTCTGAGTTCAAGTATTGTCAAGGCCAACTATGCCTTTCATCCTTTGTGCCTCATTACAAATAGTACCACTCAAGTATTAGTTGCCACTACCCTCAAAATATGTAAAACTATTCCTGTACTGGAAATGATTAAGTGTTTTTAATTAAATAGCTCCCTAATGTTACACATTTATAAATGACATATTTTTATCAAGCCAATGAGGGTCCCTTTATGTGGTCACTCAACATTCCAGAATTAGAAATCAAACCTCTCCCTTAGCAAAACCCTACTATGGCCATTGATATACAGAATAACATATATATATATGTTCTAAATATATATATATATTTTAAGCATACATATTTTGTTTATTTTTATCTTATTTATAAACATTGATTTGTTTGTTTGTTTCCATTTCATTTAGCATGTTTGTGTTTGCATATATACATATATATATTTTGTTAATTTATTTTATTTCTTTTTAATTTTGTTTTGCTCTTATTTTCATTTTTTGTGAATTTATTCATTTAGCAGCACAAATATCCTATGCTTATTTTGACTTTTAACAAATAACTGTGTATGAAATTGCATTTTGGCTCACTATTAACCATATATATTTTTATATACGTATATATACATGTATGTACTTCTTTATATATATCTGTGAAGCTCTTTGTTGTAGATTTATCAAGTATTGATTTGATGCATTGCTTTTTACAGATCCCAACTGCATTGTTGTTTTAGAATATATATATATATATATATATATACACACATTATATTTTATATATATATATA
>NC_068982.1:122669201-122670003 GCF_001194135.2 Octopus bimaculoides
TATATATATATATATATATATATACACACATTATATTTTATATATATATATATATATATATATATATATATACATTATATTTTATATATTACAGTATAGCATATTATATTTGTATTTGTTTTCATTAAGATTTCTTGAAACTCTAAGTCTAGCTGAAATGATAAGAAATTCTCAGTACAAAAGACAGATGACAGATATATCTCTGGAATTTTTTTTTCTAAAATGAAAGACACACTGTGATCCTATCACCTGATTCAGGACATTATGTCCTGAATGTTAGCACCATAGTAAAGATATTTTAGCAGTTAGTCTGACTTATCTTTCTTCTTACTCCCTTTTACCTCCACAATATACACACTGGCTATCTGCTCAAAGCTTAGTCATTTGTTCTTACATTTCTATAACCATTGTGTTTTGTCCTTAGGAAAACACATTGATCAGAATAGGATGCTTTATAAAAGACGTGCTAGTTAATGATCCAACCAACCCATGCTAGCATGAAGAAACATATATATATATATATATATATTGGAAGGTTTGGAGGTGATGTACAGGAATTATACATTAGAAAAAATAATAAGGTACTCAGATATCTGGATGGTTGTACATTTACAGATTTTTATTAATATGTCACTGCAAAGACTGCAAACAATAAAGACTGCAAACAATAAAGACTGCAAACAAACAGGAAACAACTTCTATCTCATTCCAGGGTGAAAAACTAGAGGTAGTCGATAGCTTCCGCTATCTGGGCGACCAAGTTAGTAGTGGGGGTGGGTGCGCTGAAAGTGTAGCTGCTAGA
>NC_068982.1:122670567-122692273 GCF_001194135.2 Octopus bimaculoides
GGGTGGCACATAAAAGACACCATTTCGAGCGTGGCCGTTTTCGTGCGGGTGACACGTAAAAGCACCCACTACACTCTCTGAGTGGTTGGCGTTAGGAAGGGCATCCAGCTGTAGAAACTCTGCCAAATCAGACTGGAGCCTGGTGTTGCCATCCGGTTTCACCAGTCCTCAGTCAAATCGTCCAACCCATGCTAGCATGGAAAGCGGACGTTAAACGATGATGATGATGATGATGATGTCACATGTTTTTATAGATTAGCACTTGCATCTATTCTTGTAGATTCTCCAGAATCTGGAGAATGTACAAGAGTAGATGCAAGCACCGATTTATAAAAACATGTGACATATTAATAGAAATCTGTAAATGTACAACCATCCAGATATCTGAGTACCTTATTATTTTTTCTAATATATACATATATATGTAAGCATGTATGTATATTGCTGGCTTAATTCAATTGGAGTACTTCCAGTTTTTAGGTGTATATTGAGTAACAATAAAAAGAGTTATATTTTCAAAGAACATGGCATTAGTGAGGACTGCTATTCTTGAGAAGAATGAGTCAGTTTTAATTAGACAAAAAGGTAATCAATCAAAAGCTTTTAACATACATGTTAAATATTGTATGTCAGATATGACATGATCTAAGTTTGAGTTAAGGCAACACCACAATACAGTTTTTATTTCCTTTTGATGCCATTTCACTTCCTTTGTGTTCCTAATTCCTGCAATGTAGACATGAATGTCATAATTTGTAGTTCACTTTCCTGGAAATATAGGGTCTTGGAACCTCTACAAAGGAAACTGAGATGCGGAATGTAACAATCAATTGATTAATCATTATAGTTGGGAGTATTTTTGAGAAGTAAACATACCATGTTAATCTATCTATTAGCAAATTACCTATATCAAAATCTGTGTTTAATAAAAAAGCAGAAAATAAAAGAACATTGGAAGAACCATCTAGTACAGGCGTTTTATTTATTGATTTATTGTGTATACTTAAAAATGCCAGTTCCAAAATATTATATCTTTTGGATGGTGAAATGAAGAAATGAAATTTTTAGTTCAGTTAAATTTCATGCCTTTTGAATCACTTATTACTATTATTATCATTATAAAGAAATTATCTTTGTTGTAATACCCCTTGTATCATTTATTTTGTTGTTTGATTACTTCCCTCAAAATACAGATGCTCGGGCAACTGGTTCAAATGATATGACGGACCATGGAGAAAATGATATTTGGTTCCGGAGAGAGAAAAAGCTGGTTGATCAGTATGTCATCAAATCTGGAATGATGAGATTCTCATTTTTACTAGAATGTTGTGCTCCAGGTTCTTTACCTGATCCGCAGCTTGTTGCTGCAATGTTGACTCTGGCAAGTTTTTTTACTATATTCTCCTTTTCTTAGATTTTTTTTTTATATTACAACGTTAGTCATTGGTTAGTGATTGTTATGTTTATGATTTCTTGCCCACTATTTATTTCCTGCATGGTGTTCTGTGTTGTACAGATACCGAATGCTGTGTTATGCGAAATGTAGTTGTGGTGAAATGATGTCAACGTTTAATGCCAGTTTAGACCTTGCCAAGCAGATTTGTGATGAAAGAATTGGTCTAACCCTGACAGGCCCATCTTTTTGTATATCTGTGACAACAATGTGTCCTTCCCTCAAACTGATGACTGAATGTGATTTTAAGCAGCTTGAACAATCACACAAACGGTCCTTCATTGTAGTGCTGTACAACAATGTGTAACGAATGAAGTGACATATATAGTGTAGTACAGTGTTATGTCATGTATTTTGTAATATACAGATGCATCTTAATGTAGTGAATGGTATCATGTTTAATATAGAGCAGACAAATGGTTATTAGTCATTTTTAACTGGAAGTCAAACAAAAATTTCTGGTGCATTCTGCATTGAAACTTAAAACAGAAATTATTTATAAATTTAGAAAATTTTGCTAATCATACTTGTGTATAACAAAATTTTGAATAACACATTTTTCATGGCCCCTAAACATTAGAATAGATTTTATGAAGTCTGAACCCTTTAGCATTTAAACTAGTCATATCTGGCTGAAATATTCTGCTTGTTGTATGTTCCAACTGGTCAGATTTGGTCCCTCACATATAAACTACAATGTCACTTATAAAAATAAACAATCAGATCACGAAAATCTTGAAGCTATGAGATAATGTATGATTAATTCATGTGAATAAATAAGCTTTACATTTGACTAAATGCTAAAGGGTTAGATCATATATTTTAAAAATCTGAAGCACATCTATATAACCCAATGATGTACCAAAAACACTGTAACACGTCATTTGAGAAACACAGATGCTGAGGAAAGAATTGATATATCATTTGAAGTGTAGTATGGTGTTGTGTCATGTGTAGTATGTAATATGTATTATTTGAAATACATAATATAGTAATACAGTGAAATGATGGTTGAAGTAAAATATAGTGAAATATTGTGTCTCTTTTAACGAAATATCTGATTTATATTTTCTTCTCCAGGAAGCACCAGTGATTGCCCGAGCAACTTTGTTATTGGAATGTGCCCATTTTATACACCGTTGTAACAATGGGGATTGGCCAAATTGGATGAAACTCAACTTACCAACATTTCGTCATTCAACTGCAGCCTTGCAAAGCAGGGGGCAACCTTCAGGTTATAGACGTAGCTTGGTCTTCCAAAGAGCAGCTGGCAAGATGTTTTATCAATGGGCAGAGGTGAGTCAGAGTGAGGGATAATTACACAATATTTGTTCTGAAAACCATATCCTTTCTTTTTTAATACTTTAATATTTTAAAGGCATTTAACTGTAACTAACCAAATAGGGTATTAATTTTTTAGCTTAGACGATGTTACATACTGTAATCCTATCATAGGTGGAAATATATTAGATTGGTGGATATAGCACTTAAATTTACTTGACTAATGTCTAAGTAGTTGTATCAACAAATTAATAATTTAATTTTAAACACTGCCATTCACAAACTCATACCTCTAAAAATATTTTTACCAAAAAAATTTCATTAAATCAAGTTCAAAATCCATCTCATAGTTGTCATTGACCTATATCTGTTGTTAAGGTGGCCAACTGGCAGAATTGTTGAGACGTTGGATAAAATGATTAGTGGCATTTCTTCCAAAGCTTTATACACTGTGTTCAAATCTTGCTAAGATTTTCATCCTTTCAGGGATGATAAAATAAATTAACAGTCAAATACTGGGGTCAATGTAATTGACTTGCTCACTCCCTTCAAAATTGCTGGCCTTGTGCCAAACTAGGAATTATTTCTGTCTTTTATAATCACATTTTTTTTATTACTGTAAATATTATAAATGCTTTATTCATAGACTTTGGGAAGCCAGTTGGAATACATCATGGCTAAAGAATACACCGATAAACTAACTGTTATCGATGAAGTTACTGATGAGCTGCGTAAAAGAGAATTGCGAATGGAAGATGAAAATGAAAATTTTTTAGATGAAGGTATATAAGTATTGTATGAAGTATTTTTTGAACTCTTTCTGTTCAAAACTGTTATTTCTTTAGTTCTTTTACAGTTTACTTTAGCCATCATTACCAATTCATGCTGAAGTACCACCTGGTTACTCAAATGAAATCAAGAAAAATAGTTTTGAAATTTCATTTGAATTCAATTTCCTTGGCTGTTTTAAATTTATATTTGAAGCACTTTCTAATTTTTGTATCATTCAATTTCATCTTTCTTATGATTGATGATTGTGATACATAATGGGTATTTTGTATTCATCCTTTACTATACTATGCTGTAGCTGTGTAGGTAAGAAGCTCATTTTGCAACTGTGTGGTTCAGATTCAGTCCAATTGCACCCCAGCCTGGGAAAGTGTGTTCTACTATAGCCTGGGCCAACCAATGTTTTGTGAGTGAATTTGGTGGAAATTGTGTGGAATATTATAGTGTGTGTGTGTGTGTGTGTGCTTATCTCTGTCTATCTGTCCTGCCATTTGGCAATCATGTTGGTTTGTTTATATCCTCATAAAAAAATGTCTAAAAGAAGTACCAGACTTAAAAATAAGTTCTAGGGCTAATTTGTTCGACTAAATCCTTCAAGGCAGTACCCCCAGCGTGATTGTAGTCCAGTGACTAAAACAAGTAAACAATAAATGATACTTCCTATACTATAGCAAAGCATACATGGTAAGTTTGATTTATGGCCTATTGTTTTGTACTTTACCTTTTTACAATCAGTTAAAACAAAATGGATTTCTCTTCATTTTGACGATGAGTCGTTCAATCAAATATACTACCTGCTTATTGAATTACACCGTAAATGGCTGAGTATTTCATAGGCACATGTAGGTATGTCATGAACCTTATAACTCCCAAGGCCAGATTTTAATTCAGTTTCCATGATGTATGAGTGACTGAGATTTCAAGACTTCCTTGCTGAACAACAGGTCAGTCTGTCACCGAGTTAACATCCCAACTACTGTTGAAACTTATTTACAGATGAGTAGATGGGAGCAATGTGAAATGAAGTGTTTAGCTCAAGAACACATCACTCTGCCTGGTATATATGCTTCCATGTTTAATGTATCAACATGTTAACTTTTTAAAATAGTTTGAAAACTAATTGATAATTATGTTATTATAGGTGCTTATATTGGCATTGCTTATGTAGTTAGAGAGTAAATAAAAGACTAGGGTCCAAGGAGACAAATGATAGTTCATATGAAGTCCAGTCAATAAGATGGATCTTTTTTAAAACAGGGGCCACATTTTTCATTAACGAAACACTTTGAAACGTGGAACACTGGTAGAATGTGTCATATAAAACATCTTTTTCTCGTAGTCTTCTTAAAAAAAAAAGAAATCCATAAGTTATTCCATGTTGAAGTTGTCGTATTTCTGTAATTTCAACCAATCACTGACGTCCATTCAGCCAATATACATTAAGTGCCGACTACATAAACAAACGATTCTGAAACAATTAACCCTAACCCTAACCCTAACCCTAGGGTTAGGGTTAGGGTTTAAGCAAATTTAAAATGAAAAAAGCAAATAAAACGAAGGTATGGAGATTAAATACGCTTTACATCGCTTAATCAGCCAAAGGAGTAAATGTAAACAACTGAATACTTGTCAGTGATTGGTTGAAATTATCAAAATAAGACAATTTTTTACATGAAATAAATTCGAATACAAAAATATTTTTGTGTTCTATAACACAAAATAGATAAGTATACGAAGTTTGAAAGTCTTTCCGTACCAAAAACACTACGTAAAACATTAATGAAAAATGTGGCCCCCGTTTTAAAATAGATCCAATAAGATTTATAAAATAAGTCTAGGTGTATTCTAATGTTTCAAGGAAAGGCTTCCTTATTTTATATTACAAATTTCATTAACACTTGAGTAGATTTGTTCTAATTCAACTAAATATTTGAACAAACCTATAGATATGTAGAAATATTATGCTTGAAGACAATTAGAAAATGTGCTAATTGAAATATGTTGTAGAAGGACAAAAGCCAAAATTAATAATCTGAGAAACCCATAATATTCCCACCACCACCATTGTTAATGCATTATTATTATTTTAGAATTTGATTCCTTTTTTTTCTTTTCTTTTTTCCCTTCAAATAATATAATTAGAGTGTGCAAAATTAGATAGATATTCACTACTTTCTGTTTTTAGCTACTGTAAATTTTACTGGAGCTGAATGCCCTTATGCCTTGAAAATGGTTGCTTGCCTAGTCCTCCTGGAAATTACAACTTTTATGAGAGAAACCTATCAATATATACCTAAATCCCGCATGGGAAAAAGAGATGCTGTGTGGGAGCGAACAGCAAGTACAACTCGAAGATGGAGTAGTGGAATTGGTAGTCCTGGACATTCAGAGAAAAGTATTGAATCAAACATAGGAGATGTTCCACAAACTATGCAGTCTGGTTCAACAAGTAAGTATGGAGAACTTTCTGTTGATCTTTTTTACAGCCATTCATTGCCTGGAATAGCATGTATTAGGTAATTCTATAAACTGGAATATATGTATTCTTTGAGCAACTTTTTTTATAGAATTATTTGGGGGGTTTTTTAATGCTAACTTTTCAATCCCTCACTTAGAGCAAGATAAATTAGTGATGTATCATATCTAAGGATCCAGACCAATTCTTTTATTAAACTAATGACCTTGTAACTTGTACTCAGTCAATTTAAGAACATATATATCTTAATCATTATAATTTAATTGCTATTAACCCAGAAATTCTGCTCTCATTTACAATTAGCATTTAAGAATCTGTGTTAGAACTACATATTAACTTCTAAATGCTAGAAGAGCATGTCACCCAATAAAGAGAGGATGCCCATAATTAAAATGGAATATGTTATTTAATTACCAAAATAACATAGATCTTCTCAGACATAGTTGATTAGGGACATCTGACAATGATTGATACTTATATCTAAATATCATTATCAAATCTTAGTGTAAGGCCAGCAATTTCAAAGAAGTGGGTAAGTTAATTGCATTGACCCAAGTGCTCAACTGGTACTTATTTTATCAACCCTGAAAGGATGAAAGGCAAAGTCAACCTTAGCAAAAATTGAACTCAGAACATGAAAACAGATGAAATCCTGCTAAGCATTTTGTCTGGTGTACTAATGACTCTCTCTGCTAGCTCACCACCTTAAATTTATCTTTATATATTGCAATGAGAGATGATAGATTAAAAATTATTATAAACACTTATTATAACTGTGTGGACCAAAATTAGATACTGTTAAATATCCAATCTTCCCTCCTAACATTACGTCTTTAAAGTCATATTTTCATATTGACAGTTTCTTGTATTAATTTACCCAGAAAAATTACCAAATACAAGCAAAAGCAATAATTAAAAGTGATTTGAAACTATTTAAAGAATTAAGAACTAAAACTAACAATATACTGTGACATAATAATAATAATAATAATAATAATAATAATAATAAAATGCTTTCTAATTGATGTATCAATACTAGCAGTTGACAACGTTTCCCTAAAAGAAATGGAGAAACTTTCAAAATACAAAGACCTGGAAATAGAGGTAACTTGAATGTGGAATCTAAAAACAGAAACAATTCCTATCATAGTAGGCGCCTTAGGTATAATAAAAAAATATTCAGATAAATACATAACAAAAATACCAGGACTTACAAATATATATAACATACAGAAAATTGCACTACTGGGCACTGCACACATCCTACGCAAAACACTTTCAATACAGTAGCCATAAGAGCATCACAGCAAACCACAGCACATACCCAAGGCACACAGAGCTGCGCTCGGTAGTGAAGTGAAAGCACGTTATAAAAATAAAACTACTGAATAATAATAATAATAATAATAATAATAAAGACAGGCAGAAAAAAAAGATGGCTGTAGATGACTAAAAGTGATTTACAACTGGAAACAGAGGCTCTAATCTGTGTTGCCCAAGAGCAAGCACTAAGAACAAACTACATAGAATACAAAATAGATAACACAGGAGAAAGTGATAAGTGCAGAATTTGTGAACAAAATGGTGAAACCGTATGGCATATTATGCCATATGTATGCCACTAGCCCAGAAGGAATATAAGAGATGCCACAACAATATAGCCAGGCTTGTCCATTGTACACTCTGTAACAAGTATGGACTTGACAGAGCAAAAGATTGGTACGGCCACAAACTTGAAGGCATCGTCAAAAATAGAAATGCAAAGATCCTATGGGATTTTATGATTCAGTGCAACCATGAGATAGAGAATAGGAAGCCAGACATAGTCTTAATTGAGAAAGAAAACAAACTATGCTGTATCATAGATGCACAGCTGACAACAAGGTATGCGATAAGGAAGAAAGAAAAGTCGAGAGATATGACAGGTTAGCTTGGGAAGTTAAGTAGTTGTGGTCGATGAGAAAGATAGCAGTAGTACCAATAGTTATCAGAGCCCTGGGAACAGTGAGCAAAAATCTCGAGAAGTACGTGGAACAAATAGGGGCTGCAATAAGGGTGGAGCACTTGCAGAAAACAGCACTGCTTGAAACTGCTCGAATACCCTGGAAGGGGCTCAAAAGATAAGAGGTGTTACCTTAGTTCACTGGTAGTGAACAGCTGACATTGTAATACATCTCCAGCATTAGAAGTTGTGAGTTTTCATATAATAATAATAATAATAATAATAATAATAATAATAAATATATATATAAAAGTATACAATGGCTTGTAGGTAATATTTGCCAATACAGACAAACATCAGTTATCCAAAAATCAGTTATCTGATTTTTGGATTATCTGAACAAGATCTCAAGTTCTTTGGAATATTTTAGTAGTCATAATGTGCATAACCTGAACTTGAAAATAATACTGGTGCTACCATTCAAACTACTTAACCTTTGAAAATGTTACATCAAAGAGGTGTTATTGCTGTTAGTGTGATGACTACATTGTTTACAAAAGAGTCACATGTCAGTCAATCTACTAATTTGACTGACATGCTGAAGAATTTAAAAGCATGGTAAACTTATTGAGATCTATTTGTTTGATTAAACTCTTCAAGGCAGGAACCCAGGATGGCCATAGTCCAATTACTGAAAGTAGTAAAAGGAGATGAAAGAAGATAGTGCTTCTAAAGCTCTAAAAATTGATATGGAATCAAATTCTAGATTTACAATTTTAGACTGATCCATAAAATAAAAATGTTTTCTTGAATATTAACCTTATTGAGTGACATGATGTCTTGGCAGATAGAGTTATTAAATTACAGAGAGCAAAGTGTACTCTGAAAAATCTACTTTATTTATGTTTCATATTTCACTAAGTAGATTGAATTACTTTGGTAGCTATGCTATTATGTATGTCTTTGCCTTTGCAATGGTGTGTGTCTATATGACTGTATAACTGTGTATGTTTTCAAGTTACATTTGTAGTTATTGTATGCTAGTGTGAATACACATGTATTTGCTTTATTTGTATGTATCAGTATATGTCCTTGTTTCTATGTGTGTATGACAGTCTGCAGCTAAAGCTGCTTCTTTGTGTGTGCATATATATCATGACTGAATATGTCTGCATATAACATGCTGGTTTTTTTTTACCTTTTCTTGAAATTATTATATTTCATTCAATGTTTAACACAAATTGCTTGAATTAAATGTTTTTTTTTCTTCTTTTTATCAATTTTTATTCCAATACCTTTTTAATTTAACTCCTTTATTTTTGTGTTTTGTTTAATTTTGCACCTTATACAACTTTTTACTTTAACTTAGTTTAACTTCAGGACAGAATTATGTGTGTGTGTGTGGGTGGGGAGTATGCCTATATGTAAAGATGGCCACGATTTTACTTAGCTTGACAGACTTGTGTGTGTGTATCAAAGAAAGAGTGCTCAATAATTCTCTTGCATTAGACATTAAAGAAATTTGTAAATTTTGGTAATAAGATTTATGTCAAAGCTCTTTTTTTTTTTTCCTATTTGAAACTTATGAGCCTTTAAAAATTTGTTGAACTTTTATGAAAATTAAAACAAAACCTCTCTCTTATCATCTTTTCCTAAATACAGCTGTTGGAAGCCCAACAGAGAGAAAAATAAGTTTTGCTGTCCAGGCCGAGCGATCAGATTCAATCCATAGTAGTAATACTTCACTGTCAGTTGTAGAAGGAACAGAGGAAAGAAAAGGTAACTATTTCCAAGTGTTTTACAGATTGTTATATGTGTATTATGCAGTATATAGAGACAAAAACTTATCTCCACTCTTATTTGCTCTACAAATAGTGTACATATTTATAAATTGTGTTTGATTCCAAAGCCAATTTTTTGAAAATTGTAAACAATGTTTGGTGAATTATTCAGGTTCTGAAAAAAAAAATGTATTTTTTGTTATTACTATTATGAATTATTGTTATTGGTATTAGTATTATTTATCATAATGTTTTCAACAGCTTTATATGACTTTCTACTGCACCACCAGGTGTTCCTGAGGTGTATTCAACATTGCCTTTTGGAGATGTAGAATTGTGTTTGTATACTACATCAATTTTTGCTTTGTTATGAAATTTGTTTCGTTGTTTTGGGTGTTATGTTAGTATTTTGTCAGTTGTGCAGAATATGTACCATGTGAGTTGTGTTATTTTGTTGATGGGGTGTTTGTGCTTCAGATATGCTATGCGATTGATGTTAAGTATTTTAGTGTTGGGTAGTTGTACAGGTTGTATTATACTAATGGGTGGTGACTAGGTACCATGTAAGTAATATGGGAATTTAGTGATATAGCATTCAGTATTGATTATGTGAAAGTATGTGCTTTATTTTATTGGATGATGATTCTAGTGGAGTATGTGTTGTGTTATATTGTTTTGATGGTAATTCCATAGAATATGTATGTGAATTGTATTATTTCAGTGGGCAGCAATTGTAAAGATAAGTGCGATTTATTTTAAGTTGTATAACTGAATTGAAAGAACCTTTTGTAGCCTGTGGATTGTACTTAGCAGGGCTATCTTTTAGACTTTGTGTCACATCATGAGCCCTAGTATGGTTTACATGTTTTTGGTCATGTTTATTTCTTTTAATATATAGTGATCCAGTTATTTTGGTACTGTTTACATTTTCACACCCAACATCTTGCTTGTTTCATTTTCAAGGTCCATGTACTTTGACAGTAACTCCACCTCCTTACAGGTAATGTTTTGGTGATAAGGGATCAGTATGTCTATTGAAGAACAGACCAATTTGTTCTGGTGATTGATTATTAATTATTACATCTGGACAGTTTGATCTTGATCTTCTTCTCAATCTGGACAGACATACCCCAGATGATTGTGATCAGATCATTGCTATTGCTGTGTTTGATAAATGTTTATACTGCTTTGTAAACATTTTCATGTTGAAATGTCAGCATGTAGCCCAGTGGACATAGCTACCAACTCTATCTCATCTGTGAATATCACTGGACTTGTCTAAGACTGGGTAGCTAAAAATAATATTGCCAATTATTACTATTATTTTTATACTTTCAAAAGTGTTATGCAAGTTTCTACTACAGCACCAGGTGCATTTCCATGTTCCTGACGTGTGTGCAGTATCATCATTATCATCAGTTCTATATTTCGTTAGAGGTGTTGATATATGAACCATAGTACCTCTTACCTTTACTATATTAAGATCAATTTTTTACATATAGCCAGTAAATGAATACTATAAGTGTTTGTTGCTTTGTTTTTTATTTCCTTTTTTCTTTTTGTAAGTTTCTAACTTTGATGTCTTCAGTTTTCAGCTGTAACAGTTTCCTTTGAATGTGTGCTTAAGTGTTTTTGTAAATTATTGCGCATGTATATAAAATATATATGTGTGTGTGTTAAAGTGTACGGTTGACTTGAACACATGCTTGTGTGCGTGTGTGTGTGTGTGTGCTTGTGTGTATATATCTATGTACACATAGAAGAAGCTTAATTTCAATATGATACTTTTTTAAAGAAAAGTAAAATTTGTTTATTTACTAAAGGATTTTAAACAGCAATATCGTAAATGGCTTTTGTTTGGTTTTCATCTGAAGAGTGTTGTGTAATAATTACAATCTATTTATCGTCCTATTTTTACCAACTTCATAGAAAAATGTGTGGAATTGTCTTATTTCGAAACTGTTTGATTTGTTGAATAAGCTACTATATAAAATTTATTTACATATGATATGCAAGCATGAACACAGTCAAACAAGAAATAAAAATTAAGGAAAATTAGTGATTACTTTCCAGAATTAATTGATAGATATGAAAGTTAAAAGTTTCTGAAAGGAACAGAAACTTATGTCTTTGCAAAATTGAAGTCATCATTATCATCATCATTTAACACCCACTTCCCATGCTGGCATGGGTTGGATGATTTGACTGAAGACTGGTAAGCCGGGGAGCTGCACCAGGTTCTGATCTGATTTGGCAAGGTTTCTACAGCTGGATGCCCTTCCTAATGCCAACCACTCTGAGAGTGTAGTGGGTGTCTTTTCTGTGTCACTGGCACAAGACCAGCATCAGCCATGACTACAGTCTCACTTGGCTTGACAGGACCACACAAACATTGTATATCACCAAAGATCTTGGTCACCTGTCACTGCTTCCTTTAGGCCCAACACTCGAATGCTGCTTTTTACATGCCACCAGCACAGGTGCCAGTCAGACAGCACTGGCATCAGCCACAACCAGCTAAAGGACAATCCAAATTACAATGAAATATTCTTTTCTACTCTAGGCACAAGGCCCGAAATTTTTGCGGAGCGGGCCAGTCAATTAGATTGACCCCAGTATGCAACTGGTACTTAATTTATCGACCCCGAAAGGATGGAAAGTAAAGTCAACCTTGGCAGAATTTGAACTCAAAAAGTAAAGGCAGATGAACAATGAAATATTGAATCAAAACTGTATTACCAAGTTCTGCTATGGGGTTAAATAAATTTACAAAGAAATTGCTTCTGCAATTGTTTTAGTTGCATCTACCTAAATGAATTTTTTTAATTCAAGGTTATTGTTTCAAAGAACAGTTTTATTTTAATATTTATAACATCCTCTCTACTTTCTTCACATCTTCTTGGTGTGAATTCAACAATGCCCAGTAGCATCACCTCTTTCCCTTATTCTATATTGAACCATTTCCTCACGTTGCCTCAAATTACTTAACTCAAGAATTTAGAAGACCAACACCAACCTACACTGATGTCTAATTGCTAGACAAGGCTTCTGTTTCTTCTATTCTAATTATCCATTTTTATTGCATCTCTATTAGAATTAGTCATAATTATGTAACTTGGTTTATTTTGTTACTCCTTGCGATTATGTCTTGAAGAAAACCAGCATTTTACTTTTACTGAATAGCATTAAGTACTTTCTGTTAAATGTATTTAAACATTTACTTACACCTATGAACCACATAAATCATAAATTTTTGAGCACAAAAGCCATTGTAAAGACTGTGGTTTGTAGATTAGCTACCTCATATCATTAGTAAAGTTATTTAAACAGCTCTTCCATTTAAGAATTTCCTTATTGCAGATGACCAGTCATGCACACACATACACGCACGCACACACACACACACACATACACACACACACACACGGATTTGTATGTATATATCTGTTTTTTCTTATGAAAAAACAGTGTATCATGCAACTCTTTCTCAAAGAGTGTCATTTACTTCATTAAAAAATAAAAAAAAGAAGTGCATGCATTTTATAAAGGGTTAACAGTTGTCAGCAATCAAATTAACCTTTTCAATGAAATCATTTGAATCAAATGCCAAGAAAAATAGAAGAAAATGAAACAAGGCTAAAGAAACTATAGATATTGTTGATTGTAAAAAGTAAATTACTCTAAAATGGTTAGTTTATTATTTTTTTTAAGCAGAGGAAAGAAAGGCAAGAGATGGATAGATATTATATATGTATGTATGTGTGTATGTATGTCACTATTCAGTTTATTTCAAGATTTCTTGCCAATAGAGAAAGAACCGGTTTGTAACCTATATCCACAGCTCCTTCATTGGAATTTCAACATCAACAACAGGGTACTTTTGTTTGTTTGTTTGTATGTATGTATGTATGTATGTATGTGCTGATTTGTATGTTTTGTGTATGCATTCTTATGCATATACTTGCATATCTAGACATTCTTATATATATATTTAAATGATAAAATTCTGGGAAGTTTTACAGATTTTTACAGTTCCGGTGATGGATTGGATCTGTAGTCTTCGAATTAGCTTTCTCCTTTCTGGTCCTGAGAAGCCCACTTTCTCAAGATTGGTATTTAGGCAGTGTGTTACATATCCCAGGGCCCCTATAATTACAGGTATAAATGTGAACTTGTAATCTGAATAGAGTAACTGCAGATTTCTCAATAGTTCAACATAAGTATTCTCTTCTTCACTGACCTTCAGCTTTATGTTAACCTCTGCTGGGCAGCTAATTTCCACAACTGTGCACAGTTTCTCTTCTCTATCTGTTGTGCTTACATTTTATTGAAGTCTTCACTGGTACATTCCACCAGTATGCCTTTTTATTATGAACATCAGTATTCCTTTTTATTACATATCTATGTATGTATGTATGTATGTATGCATGCATGCATGCAAGCAAGCATGCATGCATGTATATCACATCCTTATTCTGCTCAGGAAAAATATACAAGATGTGTGAATGGTTAATAGACAGACAGTATGTTTCCTAGTAATGTATTTTGCTCTAAAATATCTTGTCAATAAATGCAAATTTAGCAGTTATTTTTCTATGTGTGATGTCAGATATACGTTTTGGTCTTCTTAGCGTTAACAACTTTGAAACTTTTCAACAAGGCACATAATCTCCCTACCCTCCCCTTTATATTAGAACTTCAATTTTACATATGATTTTATCTGTTTTGGAATTAAGCAGCTTGTTCTCCCAGAGAAGCACTATCTCTCCCTTCTTATTTCTTTTATTTTCAACATATGTCAGCTAATTAGATTTGTCTTCACTTGTTTCTTGTCTACTTCTCTCTCTCAGCAATACAATAAGTTTAATACCAACATATTTGTTTGTGTGTTTTATGTGTGTGTTTTGTGTGTGTGTGTGTGTGCATGTGCTCATATGTGTGTGTTTTGGTATGGTGTGTATATGGATGTTTGGATGTGGATGTGTGTGTGTGTAATATATTGTAAGCTGTGTATGTTCACATGTATCTTTGTATATATTCTTTTTTAA
Source organism: Octopus bimaculoides (assembly GCF_001194135.2). NCBI lineage: Eukaryota > Metazoa > Mollusca > Cephalopoda > Octopoda > Octopodidae > Octopus > Octopus bimaculoides. The sequence continues at coordinate 122,685,338 of NC_068982.1, forward strand.
GTTGTCTGTGTGTGTGTGTGTGTGTGTGTGTGTAATGTGTATAGGCTGTGTATGTTTGTATATATATTCCTTTTTTTTATTTGTGCATGTAAGCTGATTTGTATGTGGGCAGTTACATTTAATTAACAGTATTTCATAATTGGAGTACATGTGAATAAAAAATTCACATCTTAAACATTTTTTCACCAATATTTCAGATTCACTTATAATATTTAGTATTTCACAAAAATTAATATCTTGTTAAATAGTCAAGTTTTTATTTAAATTCATATCATTACATTATAATGTTTTGTTGTTTATTAATCCACTCATTTAAAGTGTAGAATACTCTTTGCCCTCAAAATTTTAAGATATTCACTGCAAGGCAAATGCAGTATATTATTAACATAATATAAGAAATTTATAATAGTATAAAGGCTCTATATACAATCATATAGCATTGGCCTTTTTGTTCTTGAAGCTAGATTTGCATATTAAGCACTTTTGATAAAATTAATCTCCTGCAACTGTTGTGCTTCTGGATTAAATCAGGGGTCTGATGTATCATAGGCTTGCAAGTCCTGCTTCAAAGTAGAAGTTTTCTGCAGGGATTTGTTTCTCTCCATAAATAAAACCACTTGATGCAAGTATTTGCACTTCCACATTATTGGTTCTCACCTCATGAATTCTGATATTCTTATCTGGTCACTGTACTCTTCAGTATCTACTCTTCCAGCTTCAAAATATAGTTAAATGTACCAAAGGAGGAGCACATTATTTTGAGTGTCTAATTGATATGAACTTGTTATTTTGAGCTCTACTGGTGTTGCAACGCTTTACAAAACACAAAAATTCACAGTCTAGTGATTATAATGATCCTTGGACTGATGCCTTCTATGGTAAAAAAAAATGCTAGTTATCACTTCTGTGGCAATTTCACTCATTTAAAATCATATGTATACATCCATTTGAAGACCACTCATACATGGCCTCAACAAAGGACCAACAGATATATGTTATGATGTAATGTTGCTTAAGCAATACACATACACACACACACACACATTTTTTTTCCTCTATCATCAGAAAATAGACGATTTCAGAAGTTGTTCATGTAGTTTCTTCCTGGCATTTTTGCAAACAATGAATGACTATTTTGATAATAAATACCCTGAAATATAAAATTAGACAAAGTCATTATGATATTGTAGATCTTTCTACATCAAAAACAAAATACACGATAATCTCACTTTCACTTCAGAAATGTCTTTCAGCCATATAAAACTTCTGGAAATAACTCAGCATTGCCTTGAAGAAGGAAAAATACTTAGTGGCTATTTTTTTAATATTATCAGATAGAATTTCTTTTCTTCATCATCTGCAAAAAAGTAATTTCTTCACTTTGTGCTGAAAGTTTCATCACTGATTAACTCTTGTTTTATTTAAACACTACAACATAACTTATTGCAGTTTAGTCTCAGTATTAGTATATAAAAGTTTTAGTTATAGCCTATGATAAATCTTAATTTATATGACAATTAATCTTTATCCAATAATAAAGCTGGAATGTCTAGAAATATAAGTTGGTTTTAAAAGTAATTATTTATAATTGAAAGAAGGGCTATAGAAATAATACTGCACACAATAAGACATGGAGCTATAAATAAACTACTCAGATCTGTTATATTTTAAATTCATTCTTTTGTACCTCCAGAGAATGCTTTATAATTCTTGTTTTATCTAATGAATATAGGTAATCTAAGAAATTTACTTCACTACACAACAACACTTTTATTTCAAATGTCTAATCAAAATCTCCTACATTCATTTTCAGAACTTTAACCCTTTTCCTTCATATGACAATTCTTGATTTTGGTTTTTTTTTTTTTTTTTTAATCTAAAATGTTACCTATTTGACTCATTTAAAAAATTATGTTTTTAAATTGATAGTAATTTTTTGTAAGTTTTACAATACTACTAGAAATAGTACTAGAATTTCTTGATTTGTTTGATTATTTCTGAAGGTCATAATTAATTTTAATGATTCTTCAGAAGCCCCAGTTTTTTTTTTCTTTTTTTTGTTCTGTCTCAGTGAAAATGTTGGCTTGAAGTATTGCCTAGTTATTAAGAAACTGAGCAACATTTACATTATACTGCTTGATATCATGTCAGTATGAAAATTGTTTAAAGAGCATCTAAGAGAATCTCTGCAGTATTATTCTTGATTATTCTTAATATTCACTCTGTTTATTATTCTTTAATTGATTCATTTAAACAATGTAGTTAATGGCTTTACTAACAGGCTATTGAATTACAAATTACTGAATTTTAGAGGTATTTTAGTTCTAAGGATGATATTAACATGTTTCTTTAATATATTTAGTATAGATATTTTGTAAGTTATTCTATGGGACTTTGAGCTGGAGTCCTGTAGCAATTGCATTAGATGTCATTATGTAGTATAGTTAAGTACTATTAAGTTGCTTTTTATTTTCAACTAATAATTTATTATATTGACATTTCTAACAAAAAATTATACTTAAACCATGCAACTTTTGAAACTATGAATCCTTTCACTTTTTTTCCAAAAAGGAAACTTTGTTGCCTCCTTTTGAATATGAAATTTTTTCTGCCTTCTATCTAGCTTCTTTCTCTTGTTAATCCAAGCAGAAATTCCTGTAGACCTTAATTTTCAGGAAGAATTTTCTCCCATATTTCAGAATGAGCTGGAAAGAGAATAAATATTTCTTTATTCTGTCAATTTGAAAAAACATTGCACATAAACTTATGCTTGTTTTTCTTTAATGAATTGTTTCTCATTAAGTCTCTTTTGACTAAGAGAGAAATCAAGAACTGCATTTAAAATTATTTTACATAACATTGATGTTTCTTAACAATCAATGGAAAGGTAGGTAGTGGAGTGTTCACCATAATTTCATGTTTTTTTTTTTGATTTAGTTTTTTTTTTTCAAATTTTTACTTAATATCTCTCCTTCATGACTGTCAATTTTTTTAAAATTAACAAATAAAAGAGAAAAATAAGAAAAATTTTTTTAACCTCCCAAATTTGTGAATGCCTAACTGTCACCTTGCTGTTTTCACCACTATTCACTGTGCACTGACACTAAACAAGTTTGCAATACAACTAATAAAAGGAAAGCCAGTTGCTATATGGATGAAGAATGTGCATATGTGTATGTCTATATGTGTGAGTATATCTGTGCATAGAGAGAGAATAAGTGCATTGGTATGAGTGTGCATATGAGTGTGAGTTAACTTGCATGCATTTTGGATGAAACAATGGCTCAGGAGTAGATTTCAGAAACTTTGCCCTTTAGGGTGCTTGATTTTGAGTTGTGTCTCCTAATCTACAAATCAGCATTTTGCATGCTACAAATAAACTGGAAAATACAGAAGAGAAAATATACAAGAATTTGGGGGCCTGTATCATTGATGGTGGGTCCACTTCTGTCAAGAATCATGCGGGGATTCTGTGATGAACAGTCACTTTCATTTGAAAGACATCCTTGCATGTAAATGTCCACTTGCAGGCACATATATTCACCAGTGAGTGGCTGCCAAATAGGTTCAGATATGTGAGATTGTGTACATTCACATCTGGATATGTGCGTATGTGTGTGTGCATATATGTGTGTGTATGTATATCTATACCTATATATATATATATATATATATATATATATATATATATATATATATATATCCCTCCTAGGATATTGTTTGATTCATGTGAGTTTCTGTATTTATGATCTATGTAAGAGGTATGTATATATGTGTATCTACTAATGAAGCATGTGTGTGTGTGTGAAACAGCAATCATTATTTCTGTTTGCAACAGCCAAATCTCCATTTCATTCCAGAACTACTGGTGGAACATAGCGCTTCCGCTGCTCACTCAGCCTGTGAGTTTACTTTCTGCCTTCTGCTTGACTATATTACACTGTCTGTCTTCAGTTAACTTATATTGTAGGTTCACTCTATCATGCACCAGGCTGACAGTGCTCTTTCACTCACTCACTCACTCACTCACTCTTTCACTCACTCACTCTCTCTTTCTCTCACTCACATAATTGGATGTTATATCGTTATGTTTAGTTTGCACTTTAGTTTCCAGCCAGTCTTATGTAGTGGTCAGAGTCTCTATCAGTTATAAACTGATGCTTTCTGGCAGTCCAGTTCTATAAATGGATAGAAATAGGTAGATCACTAGTATGTGTATATATGTGTGTGTGTGTATGTATGCGCCTTAGTACGTATGTGTTAATGTATGTATACTTGAACTTATACATGTGAACACGCACACGTACCTACACACATATACATATATGCAGATATACACATATATGCATGTGTGTGTATGTGTATTTAAAGTTAAACTGAATATTGTTTAACTTCCTGATTTACACCATTTCTACTTCATTTCTATTTTTCTTTTATTATTATTATTATTATTATTATTATTATTATTATTATTATTATTATTATTATTATCCGCAGAATTTTCAAATGTAATGCAGCAGTGGATTTAGCACTCGCAAATCCCTGGCTTCTGATTAACTTGCTTCTTGTTGTTGAGCTTCTTGTTCAAGTTTCTAGTCTCAGAACTATTGCTCTTGTTAAAGTGTTTGGTAATTGTGCTATTAAAGTAATCTACCCCACTTAATAGTTTGTCACAGCAAGAAACAGATGGTACAAAAGATGCTCTTCAAAGAATTTCATTTGAATTTGTATTATTTGTCTCACCTGTAGTAGTTCTCATTAATCAAACAAAATTAAAATTAAAGAATATGAGAATAAGCCTACATACAAAACCCTGCCTTGTTAAAGTTACCGAGCACATTGGACTATTATTATTCTAATTTAGAAAATAATAAGCTTTCTCAAAATAGGAGTTAGTCCATCTCTATCATATCTTTTTAAGAATCTTTTCTGATTGTCTTCAATTCAAAATAAGGTCATTGTAATTCCAGTTTGTGAATATATAGAAACTAAAGTTTCTATACCAATTATATTATGATTTTGATTTTCGTATTACCAAATCAACATCAATACATGATCTACATATACATTATTATTTCATATTATTTCAGTTTTTATTTTGCAGATTGTTATTTTCAATTTTTTTAGATTTATTTTTTGTTTTAATTTATTTGTAAAATCGCATATTTCTTATTTCTTCCCAAACTCTTAACTGTTTCATATATTTAAACCTAAGTAAACAATAACCCTTTCTCCCCAACCCAAAAGACACAAGTTATTAACTTTATTTTGTTGTATTATTATTTATCATTATTATTTTTTTCTTTTTTGTATGTTTGGAAAGATCTGTACTCTTTATTTATGCTTTCATTTAATTATATTTCAGTTTTTGCATTTAAAGAAAGAATATAAGGAAAGATTTTGAATGTCTTTGTTACATATGATATAAAGTTATATAATTTTCCAGCACTTAGATTGATGAAATAATTTCATTGTTTCTCATTTTGTTTTTGTTTTTCTGTTCTTTTTATTTTTTCCAAAATATTTCTTTAGCCTATACCATTCTATATTTTTTGCAAAGAAATACATTTTAAGACATACATTAAATATATTTCAGTTAGCTTCAGTGGTTTATAATAATGCAGATATCGCTTGCATTACAGAAGCATTAAGTTTCCCAAAAATCTTGCCTTGATGTCAAGTTCCATAACAATGGAACCTAATTTCCCATTAACTTTCATTTTACATGGCAGTCAATGAACATGGAAGCCAAAGAGAAAATACGTTTTACATTACAGAACTCTATATTAATGCTAGTTAATCATAAATGCAATGCAGCCATAATGTGAAGGAAGCCAGCATATGTTATAGCATGGGTAAATCAGAGTGAACTAAAATATGTCTTCAAAAGGAACAGTTATGATAGTGTCTGTATCTTGTATAAATGTTAACAAAATAATAATATTTGGCATAAGTCAATAATTAAGTTATTTATTAGTTTACTAGCAAAATTTAGGTTTTGTCACAGAGAGCCAACATAATCTTAGGAATAAAGTCACAATAACAAATTTTAATAATACTCTAACCAAAAATCATTGAACCAGAAATAGGAGCCTCCACATGAGCTTTAGGTAACCTCAAATGATAAAAAAATAAATAGGTAATTTCAGTAAAAAAGCAAACAACAAGCCAAAAAATCAACGTATATTTATATTACCAATTCATAGCAAGGATATTCAACTAAGGATATTGAAATGTAAGATTATCATTATAAAAGGTATCCAGCATACTCACTCATATACTTTTATTCTGCCAATATATCTTCCTTCTTTAAATGGTCTGTGTAAGGCATGAGAAACTGAGAAAGCTTGCCAGTTCTTTTTTTGCCAATCCAGTTTATAGTTACAGCTTATACCATCAAAGAGTATCAGAGTGGTTTCTTAAGCATATTATTTATAGTGGGAAACAATTGATGTTGTGCTGTCCATGTCTTTCCCTTGAGAATTAGTGATGTAAGTGAAATGGCCAAAATTAAGAGTTGTTAGCATATTGATATCTTAAATTCGCATTAAAAAGATTTCAATTCAAAATCACACACACTTGCGCGCATGCACACACACACACACACACACGCATACACACACACACACACACACACACAGAGGTGTGTGTTGTGTGTGTGTGTAGTTTATATAGGCTAGTCCAATTGTGAGTTACTCTGGAGTTTCCACATTGTGCAGCCATGTCTTCAGACAAGTCAAAACGGGTCCAGTTTAACTCAAAGCTTCAGCATGCTGTAATGAAACTTCAGGATAGCAGATCACAGGACCAGCATAAATAAACTACAATACTCTGCATTTTTATTGAGTACCACTCTCTAAGTCATTACTTAGCAACAGATGTGTATATATATATATATATAGGTGTGTGTATATATATATATATATATATATATAT
>NC_068982.1:122692409-122698433 GCF_001194135.2 Octopus bimaculoides
ACACACACACACACACACACACACACACACACACACACACACACACATACATTGCTTTATGTTCAATGAATGAATGAGAATGAAGTGCTCAATGTTGTAGAGAATATAGTATTTTTATTAAAACTGAAACTGAGAGTTTGCCTCATGACTCAGTCTCACACCTCTACGATCTGCAGGTAAAGTGACATGAAACACACATCACAAGACAAACTTTCAGCTGTGGTTCTAATAAAAAATTATATATATATACATAAACACACACATATATATATATATATTATATGTCTCTTTTGTGATAGCATATTTATAATGAGAAATTGTTTAAAGATATTTCTTTTGAAATTTAACTCAGATTAAATATTTTTAACAATGTACAGCATATAAACAATTTTCAAAACACTCTCTCTCTCACACACACACACAAGTTGTACTTAAATATGGAAAACGTGGCAAGGTAAATCTTCCTTAATATGAAAGTACTACCCATCATAGTCTCAGTCATAAATAATGCATTTGGACCAGTGTCAAACCCAATACTTTCAAATCCTCATTGAAAAAAATCAGGTGTGCACTATTGTACTTTATACTTTGCAGTCACTTTCTCCACATCTGTGCTGTCAAATTGTTCTCCACAAAAACTGTATATTATTGGTCCAAACAGATGAAATTCAGCATGCACCAGATCAGGGCTATATTGTGGATGGGAGACCACTGACTATCTCAATTTGTCAATTGCCTGATTTGTTACCAAAGTTATGTTTGGTTGCATGTCATTATGTATATATGAATCGTTTCCAAATTCATGTTTGGCTCTTCTGTCTTAATGATTTCTCAAAGCCTTTAAGTTTTTTAAATGTCTCAATGTTCTACTTGCTGGTTGTGATACAATCATGTTCCAGAAAATCAGAGAGAATGATGACCTTGTAATCCCCAAAAACAGTCATTGTGATTTTCTGTTCCTTGAATTACTTAGTCCTTGGACAGGAGGGTGATGCTTTTCTATAGACTATGCCTTCTTTACCAGATCATAAAAAGGGGGGCTACATTTCATCTTCTGTCACCGGATGAGAAAAAAGGCATGTCTTCATTGGTTTCAAATGTTTCCACAGTCAGAGCAGGCTTTCACCATTCTCTCCTTCAAACTGTGTGTTAACTACTGAGTTATCCATTTTGCATACACTTTCCAAAAGCTAAAGTCTTCCTCCATAGATCTGTTGTGTAGCAAGCCTACAGATGAGAGCTTGTCTGTCCATGTGAATCAAATTATGTCCTCATTGGTGATTTGTGTCAGTGGTTGCAGTTATGGTCTTCCACTCCATGGATTGTCTTCAATACTAGTTTCCTCTTCTTCATACTTTTTCATCCGTCTATGCTCATTGCTCTTGTCAGTAGTATCATCTCTGTACACAACCTGTAATTTTCTGTGGATGCTGGATAGTCTGCACTTATTCTTCATAAAAAAAACTCAGTAGCAGTATATTGCTTCTACTTGGAACTCATTAATTGCTTGCAATAAAGAATAGAAAGAAGACAATATAGAATTAGAGTTACTTTGCCAACATGTACAATCTTAAATGACCTATGGCAATTAATAAAAAGGTTATGCTAACTTTTGCATTACTTTCAGTACAACTCTCACATGTGTGTGTATATATATATATAGAGAGAGAGAGAGGGGGGAGATAGATAGATAGATAGACATGTGTGTATACATACACACGCATATATATATATATATATATATATATTGTTGTATATCAGGATGGTCATTTTTTTTCAAAGAAACACACACACTACATATTCATTCTTCACTCATTTATTACTGTTCTTATTCTAACTCATGTCCATTGTCCGGAAATCTTTCATCACACATCTGTGACCTCCTCAGCAACACTTTCCATCTCTGTGTGTGCTCTTGCTCTGCTTATTCCATTCTCCAGGCAATGGACATGAGTTAGAATAAGAACAGTAATAAACAAGTGAAGAACGAATATATAGTGCATGTGTTTATTTGGCAAAACAGAAAATGACCATCCCGAAATACAACAATGTATATTTCAGCACGACTTCATGTCAGGAAACTTGCAACAGAAATTCATAAATGTCTATATATATATATATATAAATAATGTAAAGAAATAATCTCATACTGAAAACTCCTCCATAAACTTAAAAAATAGTTAGTACAAATTTTCTTCAGCTTTTCTTTATAACACTCAGTATTTTAGTTTACAATATTCTTTGTTTCATTATTATTATTATCATTATTATTATTATTATTATTATTATCACCATCACCATCTTCATCATCATTATTATTGTGCTTTGTGATATTTGTCCCTCCTCTTTAAGTTCTGAGCTTAAATTTTGCCATGGTCAACTTTACTTTTCATCCTTTTGGAGTCAAAAAATAAAGTATCTATAAAGTACTGGAATTGATGATATCAACTTACCTTTTCCTTCAACTTTGCTGACCTCGTACAAAATAAGAAACCATCATCTCATCACCATTAACATCGTCATCATTCATTTGATTGCTTGTTTCAATTTATAGAAATTAACAAGGTATACATGAAGTGTAAGATAGGAAAATTGCTGTTTTGTTGCCGCTGTATTTTGTTATTATTCAATCCCTCATAGTCAAAATTATAAAATACATCTGGTGGTCAGCAGATGCTCCTGCAAGATGACTTTCATATGAGATGTAATATCACACAACTTGTAATTATTGTCAGTTTCCAGTATCAACAATTAAAGTGAATCAAGGCAGTTTAGGAATTAAGCAACTTCTCAATGCCTTTTCATTTTGATCAATGTGTACTTATGATACCACCAGGATAATACTAACTACCTTAACTCCTGGGGTATCAGGGAAATGAGTCTTTACATCAGCTCATAGACACAATTTTGAAATGGAGGGGTGCACACACATAAGAATCTAGTACATATTTATTCTATTAAACCTGACGAAATGGAAGATAAAAGTAAAAAATGGTATGATTTAATTTCAGAATATTTAGTGGAAAAACTAAATACAGTTTAGGTATTTAATTTGATGATGTGTTGTTATTGTCATTCTGTATAATAATAAATAATAATGATGATGATTTCAAATTTTGGCACAAGGCCAGCAATATCGGGGGAGGGGTAAGCCGATTACATCAACCCCAGTGCTCAGCTGGTACTTATTTAATGACCCCGAAAGGATGAAAGGCAAAGCCAACCTCAGCAAGATTTGATCTCAGAATGTAAAGATGAACAAAATGCTTAGCAGCATTTTGTCCAGCATGCTAACAATTCTGCCAGCTCATCGCCTTAATAATAATAATAATAATAATAATAATAATGATAAACAACCTTTCTACTATAGATACAATGCCTGAAATTTTTGAGATGGGCTTAATCAATTATATTAACCCCAGTGTTCAACTAGTACTTATTTTATCAACTTTGAAAGGATGAAATGCAAAGTCAACCTCAGAGGAATACTTCTACTAATAGTAATAATTTTGGCACAAGGCCAGCTGTTTTGATGAGAGGGGCAAGTTGATTCTGTTTACTCCAGTATGTGGCTAGTACTTTATTTTTTTATTACAACCTATTTGGATTGATCGCAACTTTTATTACTTCATTTACTTTAGTAATATTTGTTATTGTGTTTTTTTTTCTTTATTATCTTTTGGTTTATGTTTAGAAAAACTATATGCTTACATAAATGAATAAAAGAATTAAATAAAATTGATATATTTATAAATACATTTAGCATTAGAAATTGGTTTAAAAAAATGATATACTTTAAAACAGAAAATAAATCAAATATCCTTTAAGTAACCATTATACATCATACAATTCATCTTGTTAACTGTGATCTTTACCCATTTCTGTCTAGAAGAACTGGCAATCTTATATTTTTATGACATCTTTCATTTTTGACCTATATGTCGTCTTGGCTGAATTTAGCAAATTTCTAAGATTGCTCCATTTATCATAATCTCCCATTCTTTGGCACTATGAATATTTTGTGTGTTTTCTTTTTTCTGTACTCGTACCACCTATTGATTACTGTGACAATTGCATTTTAATGCCTTCCATGTTGGCTGCTATAAAGAATTGCTGCTTTTGAATTGTCTGTGATTCCTTGCTTCTTAAATTTTCAGATTTCTTTTTACTATTAGGAAAATTCTATGCATGTTTATTGTCATATATATATATATATATATATATAAATTGTGTGTGTGTGTGTATACATGTGTGAGCATAGATGACATAATAACAAAAAATATTGAATTTTAAATATATGAAGTTGATACACACTGTTTTCTGATCTTGTTCATTCATGTAAGATATGTGCAACATTTGTGTCAAAGGTTGTTTCTAGGAGTGATTCAAATGATAAAAACAGCTGAATTTGTTGGATCATCTTTATGTATGTTGTTCTGTTTAAACCAGCCTTGTATTTAGTGATATGACTGAATATGTACGGTCTGTTTGTCTCTCTCATTCTCATATATATATACTTGCCTTAAATCACAGCTGTTTCTATGAGCAAGATAGACAGAAAGGGGACAACTGGCTTTGTCTGTTGGGACTGCAGCATTGCAATCATCAACTGGTTCTGTGGCATCTAGCATAAAGCAACCTTCAAATTCTCTCAGTTTGATACTGTGGACTTCTATTCTTCTATTTTGAAATCTCTCCTTCTAAAAGCCTTAGTTTTGGGAGATAATTCACTAGAGTCAGCAACCTTGATATCAGAATAATCCTAAATGCCAACAAGTCCCTTTTCCACAATAATTCCTATTGAGTCGTTAACGTATCCATGGAGAACTATGACAGAGCTGAAGTCACTGACCTTATTGATCATTTATCCTGGATACCCTAAAAAACATATACTAATAGTTCAGTGTTGCACAAACACAATAACTCGGTAATCTCAAACAGTATGACTAGCCAAATATCTTTATAGAGTGCAGCCTGAACATAACTGTCACTACTTACCTAACTAAAGTTTCTTGGATATACTGACAAATACAAGGCCTAATCCTATACAAGGCCTAATCAGGAAAATGTATACGTCCATGAAAATTTCAACCTTCCCCCAGCTATCATTAGTGATCTATTAACAGCTGAAGAAACTCTAATTTATTGACAGGTAGATATCTTCAATGTGGAGACACTAGTAAAGAGTGGCTTTAGTGAGAAGTTAGTATATATGGAAGATCCTCAACCCCAACCCTAAAGAGAATTGGAATTAGAAATGTAATGTGATTCATTCCTTCATTCAATTTAGATACCTCTACAAATATAGCTAAAAGCTTCTTGTCTATAATTAGACAGCATTTCCCAAGCATCCATTAGTACCACAAACTTTTTAATGCCTATAACATTAAGGTTAGCTACTTATATCTAGATAACATCACACCCAATATTGCATGCTAAATCTGCCTGGCCCATATGTAAATGCAGAGCAGACAATACTTGTTTGCTCATAGTGAGATTACTCTCTTTTAATCAACCATAATTACTATCTTATATTGTCTACTTTTGCTAACACCTAGCAACTGATAAGGTTACACATAACACAGCAACAATTAACCTGATAAGGTTCACCACATGGAACAATAACAATGGCAGTAAGCATTTATTTCCATTCACAGTTGCTAACTACATAAATTCTAAACACAGTAGATCAGCAGAGGACAATATGCTGTCTGCTCTGCCACATGGACCAACAAATATAAATATCTGTTGTCAAATGTCTGTACACTTCCATAAATGTCCTGATCCAACCAATGGAGATGCCCAACTATTATCATTTCAAGGCCATATATTTTCTTTGTTACCAAGGACTCAAATAAGTTGGATATTCAGAATAACATTTTTAAAACCCTAAGTAATCCAATAAATATGTGTATATGTAGATATATGTGTGTGCATGTATGTTTGTATATGCATACACACACACATATATACTTATATATGTATACATATGTGTATGTATATATATATATATATATATATATA
>NC_068982.1:122699519-122718564 GCF_001194135.2 Octopus bimaculoides
TATATATATATATAAAATTATGAAACTTTTAATGATTGTTGTTATTAAAGAAATTTGGATGTTTTTTTTCCCAAATTAGATTATAATTAACTTAAAATCTCAACATCACTTCAAAAAATGGTTTCCTCCTGAAAAAGTGAATAAAAACATACTCACAATCAATCAATAGTGACTTATTTTATAACAAATACATAATATAAATAAAGAAAGAAAATCAAAACTCTGTATTCTAAAATATATTAATCAACAATATTTCTATATTTCTTCTGAAATATAGGAGGAAGTGAAAAATGTTTAAAAACTGCCTATAAAGATTTAATATTTCTACAGTTGATGAAAGAAATATTGATCTCTTACCTGCAGAATATCAGATTTCCTTCATTTTGGTGTAGGGTAATTAATGATTTGAAATTCAATAATTCCTTTCTTTTTAAATTTCAACCTCTTCAATTGCAATCAATAATTTCAATTTTTAATAATATTAGATATAGGCAGACATGGTCTTTCTTGACAGTACATAACAAGGGATATAACTCTACCTCCATTTAGGACTAATGGAGTGATTACAGTTACATAAGATATAAAATTATCAGAATTTTCAAAAAAGCCTGAACCATTATTCAAATATTCATCGAAAGAGCTACTCACTTTGATATAGATAAACCATACCCTTCTGTTGTAAAAGTGAGAAGGATACATTAAATAATGTAGTCCTAAATTATGATAAGATTTGTCAGGCTTGTGAACGTTGGCTTGTTCAATAAAGGTGTAGACTTGGAGTTAATCAACAACTTGGATGCTCAAGTATCATTGTTAATATTGTTAATGTGCTTCCTGTGTACATGCATAATATATATATATATATATACACACACACACACACACATGCACACACATGCACATGTGTGAGTGTGTGTGTTTGTGTGTGTGCATCTAGGCATAGTATGGCCAAAAGGTTAAGATCTTTGTTTTGCATCAAAGAGGTCTAGGGTTCAATTCCACTGTGTGACACCTTGGCCAAATGTCATTTTCTATAGCCTTGTGTTGATCCATAACTTCTGAGTGAAATTGGAAAGGCAAAAACTGCAGAGAAGACTCTCAAGTGGATTGAACCTAGAATTCAGAAAGTACAGCCTTATCACTCACTGTTTTTTTACTGACTCTACACTTCACTCGGAGAAATACATGAATACTACATCTGCAGAATGTTCAGTCATTATTTGTTAATACTGGAGCTGATAATTTAGTTGATTAAACAACTGAATCATCATTGTTGAACAATGGACATCTACCACTTATAGCAGGAAACATAGATGAGGGCAGCAGCATCAAACTCCCTCATTCACTAAATACCTCATATCAAAGAAGGTTTCAGATAATGAAGGTGTAGCACAGCCAACGGTGGTGCCCCAGCATGACCACAGTTTTTGAAGCTGAAACAAGTTAAAGAGTTATATATATATATCATCATAATCGTTTAACGTCCATTTTCCATGCTGGCATGGGTTGCACCAGGTTCCAATCTGATCTGGTGTAGTGGTTGTTTTTTACGTGCCACTGGCATGGGAGCCAGTCAGGCAGCACTGGCATCAGCCACATTCAGATGGTGCTTTTCATGTGCTACCAGCACAGGAGCCAGTTGGGGGAGTGGGGCTGGCATGTATATATAATAATTGATGAAGAAAATGGAAGATAGATTTAACACTTGTCTTTATTCAGTATGACAATTGTTTCAACTCATCCTGAAACTGTCTGTTATGGGTAAGATATTGTGCATCTAATTGTGTTGCATCAATCTGTGCAGATTGTGTCAGATCAGGTGCATGCTTAAAGAATGGGTCATCCCACTAGATACACTAGATATATTAGTGGATGTCCCACTAGATTGATGTAACACATTGGGATGCACAGACAGTTGCAGGATGGGTTGAAATGATTGTCATACTGAATAAAGACTAGTGCTAAATCTATTTTCTGTTTCTTTTGTCAATTATTATCTCAACTAACACTGCAGAATTCCTGAAGTAGATCTAGAAAAAATATATCCCAACTGTGGATGACACCAGGCAGCCCATACTGTGAATGCGCTTTACTCAACACACTAATTGACATATACTTATTAGTCCAAAGACATTACACACACACATATATATATATATATATATATATATATATATTTATCACATAAATATATTAGCTCTATACATTGTAGCATGCATTGTGAATTATACTTTTGATAAAGCTTGTCTCTTGTTATAGCATAATGCTTCCAACTAGTTGTAGTTTTGTTTATATTTAATCCATGTTATTTAAATACCTCTATTATACTTTTAACTTTGGTTAAGTGTCGTGAAAGTTGTGATTAAATTCGGGTTATTTGTAGTTAGAAAATTATCCCATGTATTCACTATTGTGCTTCATTGTTGAGGTTTTACGTAAATCAGTGCAAAATTAATATAAATGCAATATGAAATACACAGTTGTCTTAGGACTATAAAATTCATTGAATTATTGTGATCATTTTCTCTCTGACATTATATTATAATTTAAGCGATGATTGATATTTTAGTCTGTAAAACCCAGTAGTTTAAAATGTGATATGGGATATATGTATACATACACATATGTTTACTTGCATAGTCATTGACATTGGTGAGGGAGAACTGAGACATGCACAAACCGATAGTGTTAAGTCAGCCAGTCAATATGGTTCAGTTCATGTTTGTTATGTATGAACAAATTTAATTTATTATATAGTTAGCTTCTTTAATATTAAATTTCTGATATTAGTTTTGATATAATTGTAAGATCCTTCTTATGACATCTGTCCAAATGTTTTTAATGGCATAAGCATATGTATAAATGCAGATATGCAGTTTGAAAATGGTGTAACTAATGTAAGAACCTGCAACATTTATTATTAGTTAAGTTGTACATCATGTAGGATTATATATATGTTAACATTATTTGTAGAGCAGTTGGCTAAAGTGTGTATTTTGAAGCCATGCATAGATAAATCCCCAGACTGGAATTTTTTCAAGGATGATCCAAGGTGTGCCTGTTGTATTTTCAGTCCCTACATGTCCAATACATGAAGCAGTTGTCCAGTTATTAGATTGTAGCAGTTTAAAAAAGATTTATGTTTTGTTGGTGGTGTGAACCTTCTTTCAATTTATATTACCTATCCAGTTTCCATCATAGAGTGGTGGGTAGGCATTAGATGTTAACATCCTTTGAAACTGCTAGAATTGGCAGGTTTGTTTCATGCTTCACTGCATCAGCTGTGTCAACATATTTCATTTTGTATTATGTAGGCATATCTGTATATGTATATATGTGTGTGTGTGGGTATACATATATATATATATATATATATGTATATATATATATATATATACAGACGCACACTCACTCACTCACTCACACACACACACACACACACACACACACACACACACACACACACACATACACATGTGGATATACATGATTAAAGTTCTGTAAGCATTCAAACTTTTCAGAATGTTGTCATATTCAGATGCTAAGAAATATTTTAATTTTATTGCAAGAGAATTAATAGCAATTCAATAAACATACTGTCTTAGCTTTACATACTCCCTTAGCTGTACATGCTGTCTTAGTTATACACCATTCTCTTTCTTTGAGTTTGACATATAGCTCTGCACAAAGGAATGATATTCCAAACAAATATTTTATATGTTGTATGTAAAAATCTTTGAAGAATGCATAGTATTGTTTTGGGGCTGAATATTATTGAATTTGATGTGCTTATAAACACATTAATTATCTGATAAAACACTGAAATGATAGTAAAATTTTAATACGAATATGGAGCAGTTATTTTAGGTTTTGATAGGATGATTATTGACAAAAAAATTATACTTTGAGAAATTAATGATCAAAGCCTTTTGAGAGAGTTTAATAAAGTAAATAGTCTGCCATTTATAATCGTAAAAATTAAATCAACTTCACCATTATTATTATTTTTTTTTTTTTTCATTAATTCCCCAAATAAGCCACATTGAAATTTCTCTTGCACATTCATTATTTTGCTTAAGTGTCACTTCTAACTTTTCAGATAATCTTCAATTAAGTGTTTTGAAGTAATTTTTCTAATGTGATGCTCTAATTCCATGGAATACTTATTAAATAAAAGAAAAGTTAGAATAAATAAGCTTTGAAATTGTATTCATTTAAATGTGATCTGGAATGTCTGATAACTTTGTGTCTTACTTTCTTGTACGATAGACTTATATTGAAATTTATCATTATTATTGTTGGTGTTATTATTATCATTATTATTATTATTATTAGTTAATATAGACTAATTTGTGTTTGAAATAATAAGATTAAATTGGTGTTTTCATTTTCAGGGAGAGTTTAAAACTATGTAAGCTCTGTAGAATCTGGTGTATATTAAATGGTGTTGGAAAGACAACTTGCCATTTGTCTAGACTGAAATATGAAGAAAACTAAATTAGGAAATTTTATTTTGATTAGCTAACTATATTTTTATTTCAACTAGATGATAGAAATGGTAAGACTTTGCTACAAGACAACTACATAAAAATATGACATTTTAGCAGCAAGAAATTATCCACTTGTTTGATAGATTTTATTCATTAATTAATAAAGATTAACAATGAGTTTGTTTTTTTGTTTTTTTTTAACTGGGAATTTCTATTAAGTGAGGTCATGAAAGTCATTGACAAATAAACCTTTTGAAAAGATATGAAAATAATGAATAAGAATTAAGAAACAGTTGCTTAAATGATCAAATTAGTCAATTTTTTAGTGCTTAGTTTTTACACAATTACTGTTTTTGTTGCTCAAGTTATCTTAGCAATAAAATCATTTTTGACACAATTTCAGACATCAATTTATCCACTGTAGTTAGTTTTATAACTGCTAGTCTTTCTTTTAGTGTTCCTCTTCTGTTGAAACTGATAAGAGATAATGAAATTATATGTGTTAATTTGTTGAAAACAGAATTTATAGCCTTGTAAATGATATGCTTTGTAAATGGGTTATATCTTTGTCAATACTGTACTGTGTTTGAAATATGTCTACACTCATTTAAATCGTATCATAATGTGTGTATTTAAAAATATTGTGATAGTTTATAAATTTCCTGAAAGTATGCTAAAACATGTATTGAAATTACTATGATAATCTTTTAAATGATATCTGTTGGAAATGATATATATTGTATTAAAGATAAAATTTTATTCCTTATTTTTATCAACTTCGGCTTGCTTTCTATATATGGATATTGTTTTTATTTAGTCTATGCATTTTTTTTTTATTTCTCTCTGTCCATTATGGCATCATTTTCCATTCCTGTTTCTTAATTATTATTGTTTATACTGTGCATCTGTGTATGCAGTGAGAATGAAAATATCTTGTAAACATAAATGGTTTTAGTGTGTTGCTATCAAGTCAGCCTTGTGGAAGCTATTTCTTTTCAGAATATTAATTGCGATCAGGTATCAAAAATGTGTGTGTGAAGGGATATACCTATATTAGTCTTACTTTATCAGTTTATCACCACTCTATGATATGTGTATGAGTGTGCATCAAACAGGAAATATGAAGCAAATAGAATTGATTATCTTGAAGTTACATGAATGAATATTCCAATCCTCATGGCTGAGGGTTGGAGACATCAGATACAACCACCACTTGTTGTGACACATGCTGTAGCCATGTCAGTGACAGTTCTCTCAGAGTTTTGGGTTTGTTGTATCATCATGCTTTCTTCAGAATGAATAGGGTTAGATGATCTCCAGTTCTCTTCCTCCCCAATGTACTATCAAATTTCACTCTCTTACCCTTTGCCTCTTCACAGACACTCACGAGCAGGTAAGGCTTTTTGCTCAGAGTTCCTTCTAAGTCTAGATGCCTTCCAAGACAACTCACATGTTTTCCAGAGACATGCTTTAAGAATGCTCAATCCCAGTGGTCTTACAGACATTAACTCAGAATTCCAAGTCCCTACACTGGTGCTATCTAGTCATTGATTCTACATTAGGTTCGTCTGTGCTTTTGACAAGGTATTTTTTTGTTCTAGGTTTCTAGTCACCCTTCTCACCAGGAATGCTTGACAGTGCCATCTGAAAGCATGGGCACACCGGGCAGTTGCATATGGCGTAGTGGTTAAGAGCGCAGCTACTACTACTACTACTACTACTAATAATAATAATAATAATAATAGTAATAGTAATAATGATAACAACAGCAACAACAACATCGAAAAATACCTTAGGAATGAGAACCCAGGTTCAAAATTTCCCCAAGACACCTGATGAAGGCTGGAGGGTATATTGACTGAAACGTGTTAACAACAAACAAGATGAGGACAAATATCCGTCAATTGTAAATGATGTGCATTTATGACATTCATACTTTTCTCAGTGACTAATGCAACTTATGAAATGTCCTGTTCAGGATAGAAAGTGAGATTGTGATATTCTTTGTGTCAAGAAACAATACTGCAGCATTCACCCACTAAAATAGCATCTAATGAGAGCTAGTAAGGGAGTTGCTATGTAGTCATTTGAGCTGCTAAGAATAGCATCCAAATAACCCTCAAAAAGTGCCATAGCATGTTTTTAAAAGACTATACTGATGAGCCCCCACCTTGGAAAAATATGAGATTATCTTGGCTTGAAGACCTTTGATTCTAGAGTTAAATAATATTTAATAATTGGATCTAATTTAAGGCTCAAGATAATTTTGAGGGGAGGATGTTTAGTTAAAACCACCAACCTTGTACTTGGTACTTTATTTCACTGGACCCTTGTAGAACAAAAGTTAACTTCAGTAAGATATAAACTCAGAACAGAGAGAGCCAGAACAATATCACATGATATATAATGCTGATGATGATGATGATTTCAAATTCTGGCACAAGGCCAGCAATTTCAGGTGAGAGGCTAAGTTGATTACATTAACCCCAGTGCTCAATTGATACTTATTTTATTGACCCTGAAAGGATGAAGGGCAAATTTGAACTCAGACCATAAAGGCAGACAAAATGTCACTGAGCATTTTGCCCAGTGTGCTAATGATTCTGCCAGTTTGCTGCCTTAATCATGATAATGATGTATTCCAATAAAGTAACGAAGTGTCAGAAATATCATGAATAGAGAAGGGAAATTGAAGACTTGTCTCTTTGGGCATAAAGCAGTTGAAGTGAGTGAAGTGGTTTTCAATTGGAATTGACACCAAGTTGATGACTGTTTTGCTGAGATGTTATCAATGCTTTTTCGTGTTCGCCATAAGTATAAATATAATGGTGATGCTTCAATAGAGGCAGTATAATGTCAATTGAATCTTAAGGTGATAAATTACAAAATAAATACCATGAGAAGTTGAAGTCAAGATATGAATAACACAAGTCATTATATTAATAATTGAAATATGAACCATAATCTTTAACAGCTGCTTAGTGACAACTTTGATATCGTGCTAAGAATTCTATGCCTCAAAGAAATATTTTGCTTAATAATTCTTTTTGTAACTGGATTGCAAATCACATATAAAGATATAAATGAAAGTGTATAAATATTGGATTAAAAACCCCTTTAGATAGGAAAAGTTGAAGACTTCCTGTGGGACTCAAACCCACATCTCAACTTCTCCTGTAGACATGGCAGCTGTTCTACCATTGAATCAAAGCAATCCTTCAAATTTCTCAATCTGTTTTAGAAACTTTGTTCTTTCCAGTGAGAATTGTCTGCTCTTGATGTAATAATTTATAAACTTTCAAGGAAATGTGAAATAATTATCTTTGGAAGTGGATCTCGGAGCACATATAAAGCTTTAAATAAATAACATGAAAATGTTAGCAGATGAGGGTTTGAATCCCATGGGTAGCCTTTGACCTTTTCTATCCAAAAGGATTTTTCAACCCAATATTTACATGCTACAATTTATAGCTTTATATTTGCTTCAAGATCCAGTTCCAAAGAGAATTATTTCACATTCTCTCGAAAGTTTATAAGTTCTTATGATGTCAACATCTTAAAATATTTTTGGAACAGAAAGATCTAGCTATAGCCCCTCTTTTGTTTCGGAGTTAACTCCCCCTGTAAACCCTACATCTCACATCATTATTTTTCTTGTCTTTATTACTTTCTAAAGTGAATTAAGAAACAATTCTCTTGGTTTCGTATAATATTTCAGTAATAGACCCTTTGATTATATGTTTGTTGTGTGTGTGTGTTATCATTCTTCCTTTAGTTTCATTAAATGTCTGGTTTAGAGGGAAGTAAATTTCAGGTTGGACTTTTATAGCCAGATGTACTTCCTGGCACCAATCTTTAGTTGTTTTTCATGTAAAAGATTTTAGATTCTAGATGAATTTGAAATAAGAGCTTGTGGATGATTTGTTGACAGGAAACTTCAACAGACTTCACTGATTGTGGCCCAACCACACGTGACATCACTGTCCACACACATAGCATAGTTTAGTAAACATTCACACAGACCCACATGCATACATATATATATATATATATATATATATATATATATATATATATATATCATCATCATCATCTTCATCCACATAAATATGGGTGTACCAATATGAGAAAAACACTGAATGCATTAGTAGTGTTTATTAATTTAAAGATGCCGATTCACTCTGATACTACTTCAACCACTGATAGAGTGCTCATCAGCTTTGTGTGTGTGCGTGTGTGTGTATTTATATATATATATATATATTATTTATTACTAGTTTCTTGCATTTTCTTTTATGCCAATGTTTTTTTAATGCAATCTTATATTCAAATATTGAGCACTTCTTTGGTTTCCAAATTTTTCTCTTGTTCTAAAATATTTTTTCTCTCACCTTTCTTATTCATGAATATTTACAGTTTATAGTTTGCTTAGTGTTATCTTACTTAATTTTTCTGTTCTTGAGTTGGATATTTTTTTCTGTTGATAAAGTTCCAGCTTGTACTTCTTTCTCCCCCATCCCTAAACTAGTAAATATTGGTGGAGTTCACATAATTTGCTCAACTGTCACTTTATATCATTTGTATATTTTTATCCATAAATTGCACATGGTTAAAAAAAAAACAGAGCTACAATTCTAAAATCCTTTTTATAAATTGTGGCGAACACGATTGAGAAGGAGGTAAGCATCTGATAAACTGATTCTGCAGCCTGGTGTCAACTTGTGGTAGGAGCCATTTGATTTCACTTCAACTGCTAATGCCCTTTTAAAGACATGACTGTAATAAGATTTATTTCCCTGTTCTATAGTGCAATTTTACCTTATCAAAATGTACTAATATTTATTATTCTATAAAATACTAATATTTAATGAGATATTTGATCAAGTAACTTTATTGTTTTTATTTATCTTTGATTTTAGTACTTGGTTCTCTCGAAACATCATTCATGTGTATTTTGCTCATCATACAATTAAATCTATTTTTCACTTTTCTCTTATGGAAAAGACCAACTTCAGTTATAGTTTTCTTTTAAATTTTCAGTTTATCAACTTCTTTCTTTTAAGTTAATAACTTTAAGTTTTCATTATGTTTTATCATGATACAATAATCATTTTGTTTTTTAGTATTTTTTAATTAATTTTTTTTAAATAGTTCAGTTTTTATTTTCTTTTTAGGTGATACGAAATTTCCTTACTTGAATTTAACTCACATCTAAGATGTGTAATATAATATTTTTTTCATGGTAGTTTTTGTGTTTGTGTGCATTTGTTTTGTTTTTTCTTCCCTCCCCTCTTTATTATTTCATATATACTTAGATGGAAAACATAATGCACCAGTAGTTTATATTTTCCAGATGCTGTCGAAAGACATTCATACCAATTCTATATGGATGCTGTATACACAAGACTTAATTATTATAAACTTCATTTTTTTTTTTTTTACTTGCAGAAGAGGAACATATTTCCAGTTTAATCAATAGACATTAATAAGTAAACCTGATAAGTGCAAATATATATATATATATATATATATATATATATATATATATATATATATATATATATATATATATATAGTTAATAATATATTTGTATAATTTGGAGAGCTATATTCTAATCATGGTACTAAACTTACACATCTAGAGATATATTTTGATATATTTTGTGTATATATATATGCGTGTGTGAGTGTATTAAAATATCATATATAGTTTTCTTTATTTCAACTATCATGTATAGCCCATTTCTTATTCCTTTTTTTTTTGTGTGTGTCTCAGTACCTGGTATTTTTGTTAAATATATTC
The DNA here is from genome assembly GCF_001194135.2 of Octopus bimaculoides. Lineage (NCBI taxonomy): Eukaryota > Metazoa > Mollusca > Cephalopoda > Octopoda > Octopodidae > Octopus > Octopus bimaculoides. The sequence continues at coordinate 122,709,813 of NC_068982.1, forward strand.
TTCAATATTTCTTAGAACTTTCTTTTATGTTTCTTCATATTTTGATAATTTTTCTTTCATCAAAAAAATATAGCAAATATCACATGTCCAAATTTTACATTTGAACACTCAAGAATGTTGGACTTACATTTTCGTGCTTTGAAACGGACTGGTTTTCTATTCCTTTTTTTTTGTTCTTTTTTTCTCTTTTAGTTTATATGAAAGGTTTTCTGGGTTATCATCATAAAATAGAACGTTTTACTATCACAACTGAAATTTTTTTATAGTAATTAACAAAAAAACATTATCATATGATTGTTAACATCAATAGAATGTTACTAGTAATTTATCGAAAGGTGTCTTTTGATCAGTGCAATTTAACATGTAAATTTCCCTTCCAATAGGGAGAAGACTAGCCCAAGGTCGCCAGAAATTACTGAAGCATTTTAGACGAAGTTCTGGTCCTGGGCATAATTCAAGTTTCCGTCACAATAGGAGTTTCCGGTTGAAAAGGCAAGAAGGCGGGAGTAAGTACATAATTTTTTTTCCTCTTTCCAGGTTTTTCATATTTATTGATCTAAAGAAACCCATAGTAACCAATTTGTTATGGAGAAAGGAACAGGGCAAAGATAGGATAGCTAATGTTTAATTTTAAATGATATATTATTACTTGGTCAGTTTTTAACATTGATTCAGAAATGGTGGTGTTACCATCTTCCCTAAGAAGCAAATGGATAATGTAGGGGCAGTTAGATTTATGGGATTTTCAGGTCAACCAAAAGCTTTATGGGTGAAATATTGGAAATGAAAACTGTGTAGAAATTTATGAGAGGGACCATGCCTTATCTTGAGTAGCAGCTTTAATTCATCACTCTATTTAATACCACAATCCAGCACATGGATGGCTTTAGTTGAGTCTATTCTGTTGCAAGTATTCAAGCCAAGTCTTAGATGTGAAGATAACATCTTGTTACTGAGGCCCTCTGAAGAGTCAGTAAAAATATTAAAAAAAAGAAGTATTAGAAGATTTTATCTTACCTTGACAAATCCATCAACAACAACAGAGTCAGAGACAAAGTACCTAACTACAGGATAGGAAAGGATTCTGCTACATTCAGCTGACTTTTCAAATGTGTAAGAGTAAGAAGCATTTTCATACTACCTAGAGAATGTTTTGTAATTCTAGCACAATCTCTCTTTTTTATATGACTGAGAGCAGTGGCATCTAAAGAACAGCCAAGAAGGGAAACCTGATTTACTAGAAATAGCTAAATCTCATTCAGGTTACATCCTATTATCATAAAGAAAGGATGGACATCATTGATTAGTTTACTCTTCCACTGTTTGATTAAAAGTTGGGTGATGATGGCTGGAAAACTTTTGTTCATTGTTTTGCTTAATCAAGCAACAGCTAGACAATAACAGCCCTTATAAATGCAGATGCTTTTGCAAAATCCTGGAAATTCTAGATGTAAAGAAGCTAGTCGAGCAACAACCATTGTTTGCAATCGTAATTAAATGAGATCTCACTTGTCTGGGTGATATTACACTACAACCATCAATTAGATCTGCAAACCAAGTAAAATAATTGTATGTGAATAGACAGATGAAAATTGCACCAGTGAAGGATAACCATTATGGATCTCTGGACAATGATTATATGTTGAACTAACACAATAAAGATTGTCATTGACTGAGATCTTTGACTGCCTTCTCTTAAGTATGAGTCCAAATTAATTTTCAATGATTATTGGGAAATATGTGACATCTTTTCATGTTCAGAATTGCTGAAGCCTGGAATAAACTACCTGCATCAATTGTTAGTTGTCGTGCCACTATGTTCTTCAGATCTTCTATGCTTCTTGAAATTGTTATAGGCATAAGGCCTGAAATTTTGATGGAGGGGGCTAGTTGACTACATCGACCCCAGTGCTCAACTTGTACTTATTTTATAAACCCTGAAAATATGAAAGGCAGCGTTTGAACTCAAAATGTAAATACAGATAAAATGCTACTAAGCATTTTGTCCAGCATGCTAATGATTCTGCTAGTTTGATGCCTTATTAGAACATCTTATAATGTACGCATGCACACACACACACACACATGCACTCAATACATTTATTGAAACCTTTCTTTGATTGATTGTCAGGTATCAAGCGGTTTGGAAGCATACGTTCCAGAAAGATTAGTAGTCAGTCTATCCGGTCAGATAAAAAGTTTTTAGAAGAGGAACAAATGGAAGGCGGTGATTCACAACAAGCTACTAGTGACCATGAAGCACAAGAAAGTCACACTGATCAAGATGCCTACGACGAGAAAAACTTGGGTCAAAATATGCCATGGATTAAAGTAAGATGACATCAATTGAATGTTTTGCAATGATTTTTTAGAAATCTTTTTATAAATTGAATATATCATTGAATTTATCTATAGATGTATGTTGAACTTTTATTTCTATGAGGGCACATGACCTAATGGTTAGGATGTTGCACTCTCAATCGCAAGACCATGGTTCCAGTTCTTGGACCAGGTGGTGCGTTGTGTTCTTGAGTAAAACTCTCCATCTCATGTTGGTCTGTGATCACTTCAACACTTGATGTATGGTACAGTGTGCGCCCACACAGGCAATGTCGATTTGATGGAGGGAGTGAGCTGATGTATAACACATACATTTGATCATTGTTAACAAATCATCTGGTGCAGGTTGTTCAGCAAGAAATTGCTGAACCACCTTTCTCACACTACCATCATCATCATCATCATCATCATCATCATCATATCTTTGTTTTTTCCTCCTTAAATGTTAAAAAAGTTTAATATTAAACTGAATTGTTTCTCAGAAGTTTTAGTCGTAGTACATATTTAGTAACATTTAAGAAGGGAAATGTTTTGGCTTGCTTGGCTTCGTCAGACTGCATGTGTCTGTGTGTATGTGTGTGTGTGAGAGAGAGAGAGAGAGAGAAAGAGAGCATCGTTTTCATCATCATTTAGCATCCCTACTCCATCCTGGCATGCTTCAAAATCAGTTTCTGTCTAAACCATGCTAGAACGGACATTAAAACAAGCACCATTAATGTTATTGTTGATTCAGTGTATTGTGCACTTTCTTCTATACAATATGGTTGAGTACTTAGTTAACACCAGTCAGTATTGTTGCTTTATTTTATGTAATGAATTTCTTTCTTCTTTTTTTTTTCAGATTGTTGTCCAACTTGCCAATTTGTCTAATTTCATTTGTACTCACCAAAATTATTGTCACCCATATTGTTATGAGCGACAGCGGCGCAGTTGTTCACGCTTAATCACAGCAGTAAAAAAAATATATGAATCTGTAAAAGAAGTTGAAGTGAAGAAACCTCATAAAGTAGTTGAACTGAGTTCTACATTGCAGAAGGATAAACTCAAAAGAAAAGTATGTTCTTTACAAATAGTAAATATGTAGTAAGGATGACAATGTATTCTTTACATATTGATTTTATTTATGCATTCTTTATTGTATGTATGTGTATCTATGAGTTAAATCATGCAAGAATTATACACTTACCTATAACCTACTGTATTTTCCAATATACAAGTTAATGTGTAGTGTAAGCATGAACTGTAAGCATTCAAACATCATCATCATCACCTTTCCAAATCCTGCTACATTTCACATGGAATTTTTGGTCTTTCAACGTCATCTTGGCATATAAGTCAACCTACCTTTTTGGTTGTAAATTTTAGTCTGGAAAATTCAACTTATATGCTGGAAAATACAGTTTTATGCTATTGGAACATCAGAAGTCTTCTTCCTCGTGTAGTAATTCAAATTAAGACATATTGGAATATTGGACTATCTTCTCAAGATCCATGGAATGATGTGTACTTAGCACCGCAAATTAAGGAAGCAGTCATCAATTATAAATTCCCAAGTACTTTCCATAAAAATACTGCACTTCTTCCACTTCCTGGGTACGGTTAGTACAGCTAAGCTGTTGAAAATGAAATACCTGAAATTCAGTTCTGCGGTCATGATGAACCAGGTTATACTAAACCGTTTTCTCCTCCTCCCCTAATGCATTCTATATTCAATTAATTTTCATTCATTTAAATTCTATTGTTGCCTCCCCTGCCAAGTCTTTTAGATAATCACTTTCATTCATCACTGCATTAAGCATATTAGCATCCAGTTTACTATTAACCCTGTCAAATCGGTTAATTGTAACTCTTATCATAGGATGTTTTATTTCCCAACTCAATTTGTAATAAATTAACTACTGCACTTTTTGTGGTCAGCAGTATTTATCAATGCATAATCAATCCTATCAATAGCTCATAAAGGATAAGGTTACATATGAAAAATGTAATGGTTACACACTTCTTAAAGATATTTTTGCATAACTGAAAGGAAATTACTGCTCGTTAGAAGTAAAAAACAGGTCACAGATTTATTTTGTTGTGATCCATAATTCATGTAAATTACAAAAAAAAAAAAAAGAAGAAAAAAAGATTAACATAAAACAGGTGGAATATTTGAGCCTGATATGATCAATTTAAATGCTAATGGGTTAAGAGACATGTTAAATAAATTAATCTATGTTATTTTACTTAATTGTTAAGACTGGCATGTTCTCTTAAAAATACTTGTAATTCCAGTAAATCTAGAACTTTACTGAAGCCACCTACTCATGCAATTTGTAAAAAATTTGGTGTAAAAGTTATTTTTATAGTGTGTTTGTGTTACATTATATAAAATATGAGCTTTATTTTACCATGAAATCTTGGTTTAAATTTAATTTACTTATGACAATTGCTACATTTGTCTTTTCCAGGAGTCCCTTTTTCAGCAAGCATCGCCCACTCGTAGAAGGGAGAGCACTCCTCTCCTTGAGAAAATTAAATCAGACGTATCCCTCTCTAAATTAAAATTAAGCTCTCCACATTGGAAGAAAGAAGAAAAGCCACACAAGGCAAAAGCTGAACCATTACCAATTGTTAAATATGTCACCACTCAGGTAATTACCATCAATGAAATTTTTACTTCACACTTTCTTATTATAGCACTATTGATCTTATCATTTGTACTAGTGCCCTAAGAAGAATGGCACTTCTCTTTATACTCACAAGCTCTCCACTTAGAATCATAGAAAGGATGAGAGAGATTGTTGTAGTTGAAAAATAAAACTTGACAATTAGTAGTTAGCAATTTTGTAGAAGCATTTAGGTCAAAAGAAAACTTATTAACATACCATTCTTCAGAATAAAGGACATCATGAAATGTTTTGTGTGGAAATATACTGAGGGAAAACAAAAATGCAAAAACTGGAGACAGATTTTGGTGACAGAGTTTGGAGTATATTCAGATAATTCTAAAGATCAGAGATTATTATGTTAGTGATGAGATAACAGGAGAACACATTAGAATATGTATTGGTGGGTTATATACAGTGTGTGATTGGTAAATTGTCGCCATTTTATATTTTTTTATTTTGTGCATGTGCATTGTTTGTTTTTAATTTTGTCCATGACACAGTACACAAGGATCAGTTGGGCACCATCTGTGAGAAAAACAGCAACATGATGCATTTCACTCTGCCAGGTATTTGGAATTGACATGCTGTACTGCTTGGCATTTGTACCGGAAGCTCCAATACGAACATTTCAGAGTGTTAGGGTGTCAGTCTGAGGACATGTACTGAGAGTGATAAAAATCAAACTTCTAGTCAACATCATGGTGTTTGGAGTGATCACTAGTAATGGCGATGTTATGCCTCCATTCATCTTCCCACATGGCCTCAGACTCAACACAGAGGCCTACATCAAGTGCCTGGAGGAGATAGTGCTGCCCTGGGTCAAGAGGGTGGCCGCTGGAAGACCCTGTGTCTTGCAACAGGACTCTGCACCATACCACACAAGCAGGAGAACCCAGTCATGGCTGTCAGACAATTTCTGCGACCATATCACCCTTAACATCTAGCCACCTAACTCCCCAAACTGCAACCCCCTTGATTATTATGTGTAGGGCACAGTTGAGCGAGAGACCAACAAAACTCCTTGTAACAACAAAGATGACCTGAAGGCAAGGATTATGGCAGCATTCACCAACTTAAACAAGGAGACTGTTCAAAAGAATTGCAGGAGATTCCGAAGTCGTCTGGAGGCTATAATTGAAGCCAATGGCAATTTTATTGAATAAATTTACCCTTTAATATTTCAAGATATTTTTATGTAATTTTGGTAACTATATCTGTTAAAATGAGATGTCGGTGTTATTTTCATTTTTGCATAATTTTGATGACAGTTTATTCATTGCATCCTGTACATACACACATACATATGTAAAATAGATAGATAGATACACACATACATACATACATACATACATACATACATACATACATACATACGCTGAATTATTGAGAAATCTGCAGTTACTCTATCCAAATTACAAGTTCAGGTTTATACCAGTAATTATTGAGGCACTGAACATGTAGGACACTGTAAATACCAATCTTGAGAAATTAGGCTTCCCAAAACCAGAAAGGAGAAAGCTGATTCAAAGACTATAGATCCAATCCATCACTGGAACTGTAAAAATCTGTAAAACTTTCCAGAAGTTTATCATTCAAGTATATATGAGCATGTCTAGATATGCAACTATATGCATGAGAAGACATACATAAAACAAAGCATACAAATCAGCACATATACATACATACTAAAATACCCTGTTGTTGATGTTGAAATTCCAATGAAGGAGCCTTGGATCTAGGTTAGAAACCGGTTCTTTCTCTATTGGCAAGAAATCTCGAAATAAAACTGAATAAAGACATACATAAATACATACATACATACAGACAAACAGACAGACACAGTCACATACAGACATATTTATTTATTTATTTAGTGTATCCACTAAATACTACGGAAACTTTAGTTGAGAATGAGTTTTATGGATCTCCAAATTACATAAAAAGATTAACATTTTCCTAATTATTGTACAATATCTTCCACTAAATGTTATGATGACATATTGACTTAAAATTTTGATGTTTTAAAGAATAACAGACTTAGAGATGTATCATATAAAAAAAAAACATCAGCTTCAACATATTCTAATTCCCTATCTTTATGTATACTTTTATTTCCTTAAGGCACATAATCTTACCCAGTCCCCAATGGCAGTTGTGACTAAGGCAGCACCAATATTATCCGAAAATACTTTTGTTGATATGATGCCCGTAGCATGGGAACTCATTTTGGAAAGTGATCAGGAATTGGCTGCTTCTGCAGGTAAGACACACATATTTTCTTGTTAAGTCTGTATATGAAAAATGCCATCCTTGCTTTTTACAAGAAAAAAAAAAACAGACTGGCTTTTGTTGACATCATAGCACTTATCTTATATGTTACTCAAATTCAACTTGAAACTTATGTACCATATACACCTTAGACTTTAATGAAAACAGCAAAACATTAGTCTAAATAAATTGATCCAAAACATGCTTAAGTTAAAGCTGGTAACATTTAATATTCTGTGAGTTCATTCTATCCAGTCAGAAACGGTCTTTTACACACACACACACACACGCACATATACGCGCACGCTCGCATTTCATTTCATATTAGCATGGTTTAAATTAATATATGAGGGGCAGTCAAAAAGTACTTGATTTTATTTTTTTTCCCACCAAAACTAATATCACATGGGCAAAATCTTTTGTGGGAGGTGACTCCACCCTTCCTGTGCATGCTTGAAAATGTTCACACTGGTGGGCCATATCAGTTCTTAGCTATTATGCTGAGAGTACAGACACATAGTCTGCACTCATCGAATTTTTGTTTTCATGCAAGATGACTGAACACATTGAGCATAGATTCATGTCTCATCATCATTGATGATAGTTTTCATGATGTCTCGACCATGGTTTGTGCTGTCCACCATGTTCTGAGTGACTTCCATGCAGAGTTTCTTTTGCTGCTCTGCCAGCACCTTGGGGATGAATTTTGCCGACACCTTCTGAATGCACAAATCCTCTGTTAGAATGGAATATGTTGAGCCTGTGTTTATTCTCACTTCTTGAGCAATTTCCTGGATTGTTACACGATGGTCTTCCATGATATTTCCCTGAACCTTCTCAATCTGTTCCAGGATCAGTACATTCCATTTTGATTTCCACCTACCAAATCCTCTCACAAGACTTTGGTCAGCCTAGGTCTACAGTAGAAGACACTTTCCAAAGGAGCCACACATTGGGACTGAACCTGAGACCACATGGTTGGGAAGCAAGCTTCTTAACCACATAGCCATGTCTGCACCCGTCTACCATCTCTCCCTCTCTCCTTCTCTCTCTCTCTCTCTCTCTTTATATGTATATATAATAACAATTATATATATATACATTATATAATTAGATAAGGGAACAGGAAAAACCCTGCTCCAACATGTTGTAAGAATATGCCAAAAAACATTATAAACTACCTTTAGCTCCTGCAAAAATACGGGTTGTAGACAGGCAAATGAAAAATACAAAATAAAACTCCATGGTCAATTGAGTATTGATCCAATTTCAAGATTAAAGCAGTGAAATAGCTAATTTCTCATCCTCAGCACAATATTTATATATATATACATTATATAATTAGATAAGGGAACAGGAAAAACCCTGCTCCAACATGTTGTAAGAATATGCCAAAAAACATTATAAACTACCTTTAGCTCCTGCAAAAATACGGGTTGTAGACAGGCAAATGAAAAATACAAAATAAAACTCCATGGTCAATTGAGTAT
>NC_068982.1:122718574-122732615 GCF_001194135.2 Octopus bimaculoides
CAATAGTTATAAGATATGAAATAGAGAGTGAAGTGGAGGAATGAAAATGGACGTGAGATATGCAGGGATATTGTATCTTCAGTTCCATTATTTACAATATCCCTGCATATCTCATGTCTGTTTTCATTCCTCCACTTAATATCTTATCTAGAATATCTAGATATTTCATATCTTATCTAGAATAACTATTGCTTAACCATCTTCTCACACCATCTTTGATGAAGGGATATATAAAATACTCCGGAAACAGCTGTAAAACCTTTTATTTATAAATGTTCTGAAATCTTTACAGCCTTGCATTTTTATCTCATTCTGTTAATTTTTTTATATATACACATGCTGACATATGACCTACGTTGGACTCCTCGTTTGCATAATCACCAAACCTGGAGCTTAACTATAGTCTGTCCATAGCACTTACTCAGCATTACCTGATACCTTTGGGTCTTCTTGACACCATCACCTCTCATAACCTATATATATATATATATATATACATATATATGGAATATTGCATGTTTCCAATTGTAACTTATTTATTGCTCTATTCATATCCTTACATTTGTGTCATCATCAACTAATTTCCTTTTTCTAAAAAATACTGTAACTTTTAACACAACTCAGTATATGTCTTAATTATATAAATCATCATCATCATACAACAAACTAATCAACTAACATTTACTACTCCATTCTTAGCTACTGTGTTCCTGCTAACTTCTGTGAAGGCCCCAGATAAAGCACAAGCCATGCTTGTAAGAGAAATGCAGCATGAAGATGTTAACCATCGAATCAATTCCATTCTAAGGTTTGAAACTGATCTGTTTATTTGTTATTTATTTATTTAAGTCTGATACTTGTTCTGTTGTTCCTTTTTTTTTTTTGATGAACCTCTAAGTTATGTATCCTATTTGTATCCCATTGCAGTCAACTTTGCATCCTTATGGGATCAATATAATAAAATTCTGCTCAAATACTAAGGGTAAAAGGTAAAGACCCTCTTCAGTCATGAATGACCATGGGATTGTACCTAGAAAGTTACTCTCTGAAGCGCAAGCCTGGGCAAGGTTATGAAGGCTCATGGCTCAATGGTTAAAGTGTTGGGTTTGTGTGTTGTGTTCTTGAGCAAGACACTTTATTTCATGTTGTTCCAGTTTACTCAGCTGTAGAAATGAGATGCGACATCACTGGTGTCAAGCTGTATCCGCTTTTGCTTTCCCTTGGATAACATTGGTGGCATGGAGAGGGGAGACTGGTATGCATGGATGACCACTGGTCTTCCATAAACAATCTTGCCTGGACTTGTGCCTCAGAGGGTAACTTTCTAGGTGCAATCCCTTGGTCATTCATGACCGAAGGAGTGGGGAGTGTCTCTTCTTCTCCTTCTCTTCTCTTCTAAGTATTAAAGTCAATTTAATCATCTAGCCCTCTCCCTCAAATTTCGGACCTTCTGACTATAGTAGACACAATCATTATTATTATTATTATGGTTATGGTTATGATTATTAAGGTGGCAAGCTAGCAGAATAATTAGCATGCTGGGCAAGATGCTTGGCAGTATTCTGTCTGTCTTCGTGTTCTGAGTTCAAATTCTGCTGAGGTTGACTTTGCCTTTCATCCTTTCTGGGTCAATAAAATAAGTACCAACTGAGTACTGTGGTTGATGTGATCGACTTACCCCTCCCCCAAATTTCAGGCCTTGTTCCTATAGTAAAAAGAATCATTATTATTATTATCATTATTATTATTATTATTATTATTATTATTATCATCATGTAAATGCGTAGTGATATTTCTTCTTGCTCTATATGTTCTGAGCTCAAATCCTGTCAAAGTCAACTTTGCCTTTCCTCCTTACCGGATTGATAAAATAAAGTACAATTTAAATACTGGGGTTGTAATTGAATTACTTCTTTCCCTTTAAGATTGTTGGCTTTGTACCAAAATTAAAAAGAATTATTATCAATATTATTATTATTATTATTATTATCTTCTTTCAGATTTGGTACACTTTGGCAATTTCGCTACCAAGTATGGCCTCGCATGGAAGAAGGTGCAAACAATATCTTTAAGGTAAATTAATGAACCCATGTTGCACACAGCAGTTATTACTTTGAATTATGTTTGTCTTTTATGAAATGTAACTGGAAATGACTCAATAGAGAAAGTATTGGGCAACCAAGTCAAAAGTTCTGAGCTCTGATTCACTTTAAGTACATTATTATTATGTCTCTGCATACTCTATTTAATTCTGATTGTCAGGACAGCTGGGAAAGTTATCTTATCTACTTAGAGGTTTGTACCATCTTGCATTCTCAAAACTATGAAACTATGAAAACATTTTTATCATTAAGGGACTGGGTGGAGTCCTGTGATTATGAATTCAAATCTGAATACATATTGCATTGTGGCTTTAGACAAGGTATATTACTTAACTGTGTTCAATCTGTATATGTGCATATATATATATACACACACAATCATCATTTAACAACTATTTTCTATGTTGTCAAGGGTAGGATTGTTTGATAGGATCCAACAATCTGCAGGACAGCATTGAGCTTTGGCAGTAAGTGAAAAACAAGGGTGAAAGTGTGGTTGATGGTAATTATCAATAAAAAGTAGAAAGGTGAGAGAGAAAAAAAGTAGCTCAAGAAGGAGGTGATGACAAGTTGCAGCAAATTGCCTATCATCTCAATTCTTTGTCATCTCCTCCATGAGGCTCAACATTTTGAAATCAGCCTTCCCTACTTCATCCCATGGTTAATTATACATATTATACATTATATGATGTAATCTTACATTCTTATTAAGATTAAATTACATATATATGCACATACACATATCTATCTGTGTGGGTGAGTGTGTGAATGTATGTGCATGTATGTGTGTATTCTAATAAAATTGATTTATTTGTTGTATGCATAACGTATTTATATTTATCCATGCCAATTTGAAGAAACCGGTGTTAAAAATTCTGATTGTGTTGATGTATATACACACATACATATATTTACTTATGTGTTATATGTGTATATTTGTGTATATTTCTCCTTATTTGCTAGGTCCCTCCACCAAATATCGACTTTACATTGCCTTCACCAACAATTGGATTACCTAGTCAAACTGTTATAGATCCTCCATGGAAACCACTCTTTAAAGCAAAGATTGAGGAAGTTACTTTAAATCAAGAAGAAACAGTATGTATTATCATCTTTTTTGTCTGTTTTTTATGTTACTTATTTTTTTTTAATGTTGATAATCATTGTAAAAGGGTGAAATGTAGTGTTGGAGAGGCCTAAAGTTATGAGATCCTGTAGAAACTTTATCTAACAATTATTAACATAACTGTGTAACTGAATTGGAGAAAAATGCTACCAAATTGCTAAAGAAATGTATGCTCGGAGGATAGAAGGATTACTTCTTTAGAACTTAGAATATTTTTTTAATTATTGTTTTGAGATATTTGTCAATAGGAAAACAAAACTGGAAATTTATTTTCAATGATTAAATGCATTTAATTCTTAGGATTAAAATGTTCTTCATTCAAATGAATTTGACATTGAATATACAAATGAAAGTAGTTAGGCAGTTTCTAATCATTTATACAAGGTCTCTATGCAAAAAGAAACCAAATATTTGAAAAACAAATTTCTGGCTTGACTTACAATTTAATCAGAATTGTCCCCTTCAAAATAGCTCCTGCCACTCTTGCTACACTACTCCCAGAGCTTTTACCAGTTTTGGAATATGTCCTGAAATGCTTTTTCTCAAATAATGTGCAGATCTTATGGTGAATTTTCTTCAGTCCTTTTGTGTAAAAGTGGCAACCTTTCATAGGGAATTTGGAGACAAAAATAGTCATGGATAAGGAATAACATTTGAACAAATGCATTCCTATGATGAAATATCTAGATTTTCTTTGTCTAAGCCTCTTCTTTCATGCTGCCTCTCTCAAATACTTCAGGACATTCAAGTATATCTTTTTATTGATTGTCTGACCACATAGAGCTAATTTATGAGTTAATTTGCTCTGTCAATCAAAACAGAAAGTCGACATCACCTTGACATTTAAGAAACTGTGACATGTATTTTTACATTGCAGCAGCAATAATCTAACCTACAACAATGACTGCCTTTCTGTTTTGACATTGTAGTTGTACATCCATGTTTCATCACCTCTTACATTTTCAGAAATTTTCATCAGTAATTGAACAAACAAACAGACTCTGATCATGACTCAGTTCTCTTTTTGTTCACCTACAAGCAGATATGACAAATTTTGTGGTAACACAACACCTTTGCAATTTTTTTTTAAAGGTCGTGTGATACAAATTTTTACAGATGCTTACTTCTTCAGCAGCTTCATGGACAGGCAGTGATTTTCACTGATTACTGCATACACTTTTGAAATATGATTACTGTATGTTGTTAGACAAAAGATTCTCCATAGAGGTCTGTTGCCACATTAGAAAAGTCTCCATAAGACTTTTTTCCACTTTGAAACATGATTCATTGTTCCACTTGTAACAAATTGACAAGACTAAGCATAACTTCACTTTAGCATATGTAGATCAATGAAGGTGTGATAATAGCCATGTTGTAGCCATTATCCCACTGAAGGACAAGATTATCCTTACACAACACTGCCTTCATGAGCACACTGCATTGGCTGACTGGTTGGTGCACTAATTTTAACAGTCTGATTTCTTTCTGAACATATCTAATACATTAAAAAATTACTAGTTGTACATAAAGATTAATAAAATTAAAAGACCATTGCAGACATTATGAAAATACAATTATTATCATAGTTTAAAAAATACTCAGCTAAGTAACAAGTTTAGCTCACACCAAAATATAATTATTAACAAGGCTCTTACCAAAGCATAAAATCAAGTAAACAAGTTGAACTGGCTCCAGTAAAATAGTGGAAACAATAGCAACAACAAAAACAGAATCAAGAGTGTCTCTAGATGGTCACTCAGTTAACAAGAAATAGCAGCTAAATCTCACTCAAATATGAACCTCTCATAAGAGAAAAGACATATTGATTATTATGATCCTTGTACACTGAGTGCCCCCAAAAGACAGAGCTGCTGAATCAAAAGTGATCTCAACTACAACCTTAGGAATATTTGAAATATGTAATGTGAAAGATTGGTATTTTAGTATTCATATATTTATATATATATATATATATATAACATATTCCAGTGAATTATTTCCTTAGATTTCCTCCAATATCATTAACATAAATATCTGTTTCTTGTTAATCTGATATATTCAGAAAACTTTAGTAACTGCAACAACCACTCGTCGCAAACAACAGCAAGAAATGATTCTGCGTGCGCTGCGTGCTGAAGAAGAACGCAAGAGAATTGGCCGTGAAAATTTCCCACTGACCACTACTCCAGTATTGCAACTTGCCGCTTATGAACCTGCCCTTCATCATGTTAGTGAAGATCATGAAGAAGGTAACCACGAACCCCTTTACTTTGTATACTGTATACAAATATTTTTTCTTCATTTTTTTATGTATATATTTTCAACAGTAAATTTGAGAATTTAACCATACACAAAGATTGCTTTATTATTTCAGCCTTTTAGTTAAGTTGTATCAATATATTTCATTGATTTGGAAGCTGTTAATAAGGAAAATCAGGAGATGTTTAAAGAAGTTTTGAAAATTTTTGAAATGAATATTATTACTGTTTAACAGTTATTTTTCCATGCTGATGTTGGTTGGATGGTTTTCCTCTTCAACATCTCTCTATGCATTTCAAGCTTGTGCTATTTCATTTGTAAAGCTCAACATTCTGAGGTGTGACTTAACTGCTTCTTCATTTGTCTGACTTCATTTATCTACCATTGGATCTTTTTGATCTTTTACACCCTTTTTTTGTCCCCAATTTAAATTTCAGTCAAATTTCACTCAAAGTGCAACATAACACATCAAATTTGCAAAGAGCACATTGAATAATGTTGCCCAAACTTTTTCCTAAAATGATAGGGCAGTAATGGTAACAATATTTTTGCCTAATCAGGACTGACATGGGCTAAAGAGGATCATCATACCACCTTAATAATTCTCTCCTATAAACATAAGAAAATATATTTGTAGTTCACTTATTTAATAAAGTAATATTAGTTAACATAATGAAATACTACATATCATAAAAGTAAAATCATATACTTAGTGGACTCTCATCATCGAATCTCTATTCATTTGTTACATCTTCTCTGCAATTACTGCTCTTTTTCACTGACATGCAGTAACACACATTTTAC
This sequence comes from Octopus bimaculoides, assembly GCF_001194135.2. Taxonomy (NCBI): domain Eukaryota; kingdom Metazoa; phylum Mollusca; class Cephalopoda; order Octopoda; family Octopodidae; genus Octopus; species Octopus bimaculoides. The sequence continues at coordinate 122,724,866 of NC_068982.1, forward strand.
ACATCTCAGTTTTCAACCTTATAGTTTTCTTTTTCTCCTTTTGTAATTTTCAATTGTGAGCAATAGGCTATTTGACACTAGGCTTTCAAAATAGAAATGCAATGTACATATGGCAGTATGCTTAAACTGTGCAGAAGATGTATGTGCAAAGTACCAAAGAGGGTTGTAAAAGAATGTGCCCAGTTATGAAATACTTAGCTGAATAAGAGGTAATCTGTACAGATGAAAATATTTTTTAATCTACCGCCAACACTAATGATGTCGTGTAGGTAATAGAATTGTACTTCTTCCAGTAAGCCATCAAAGAACTTGTTGGTCTTCAGTTTGTAGATGCTCATTCCGATTTCTATGCATCTTGTTCATCTAAAATTCTGTTTGCTACTTAGCTTAACAAAAGTTCTACCGTTTCTTTGTGGAGGAGAGTCTCGTTACCCATGATATTGGACTCTTTCATTTGCTAATTACTTTATCTTCACCATGTTAGATCTCTAAACCTTCCAGTGTTTTGAATTTTATTGAATTTATTTTGAATAGATTCTACAAATCAAAACTATCATCAGCAAACATGAGTTTCAAAATAATGAAGTCTCAAACTTTATATGATGACCTTAGAACTTGAGATGAAGAGGAAAGAGTTTTTGTGGACAGTCATATGAGCACTAAATCTTTCTATGTTCACTATTGATTTTGAATTTACTTTCAACATTTTCATAGATGACTTGAGTGAAGGCTTGTGGTTCAGTGGTTAGAGTATTCAGCTTGCACACACACACACACACATATGTAGACACACACAAATGCATGATAATCACAAAGTCATAAAATATAGAAGAAATGTGGTAACTGTATATTAACTGACCCTGGATCTCCTAGCAAATGGCTAGCACTCTCCACTAATTGGCCCCTATTGGTGATCAATGGCAGATAATGCAGAAGTAGATAATTAAATTGGCAGAATCAAGTAAATAGAGCTGATACATCAGTGTTGATAGAAAAAAACTTGGAGGTTGTTGGCTGAAGAAGCTCATCTCACATCTCAAACGCCAGTATGGAAAATAAAGTATCAAATACGATGATAATGATCAAAATAATTATTTAAGCTGCTTGGATCAGATTTTGTTTTATGCTTTGATAATTGAGAAATTTGTGGTAAGTTTTAGTATTTTGTTTTTAATGTATGTTTTCAATAATAATTTGAATGCTATGTTTCTCAAGAACTTTTTTTATTGTTTGTTTCAAAATAACATTTATCTAACCATGTTGTTGTAAATGCTTATATTGTTTGTTGCCTTGTTTGATGCATCTTAATGTGATATATGCATTATATTGTGGGATTACTAAAAACAGTGCATTCATATTAGTTCTGTGTATATATATATATATATATATATAATTTGTTTGAATAATTGATAACTTGTATGACATTTCATTTTTTTATGTTTTTCTTTCTGCTTTTCATTACTAAATATTCTTGGAATAGTTATTAATTAATACAATACAATTTATTAATATTTATTACAATATATAAATAACATATATAAAAAAATGGTGATTTCTTGCACAAATAGAAGACCAGAGTAATTAAGAAATTTTGATATAACTTGATTTTATATTTGTTGCTAAACTGATGAAATAACTTTTCAGTTAATTTTGATTTTTGATTGAAAAATAAAATTATAAATTTTTGTTTAAACTATTGAATCTTCAACTCCAAAATTTTTATGTTGACAGATTTTTACACAAACACTGAAAGGGGATAAAAATGTACAAAAAAAAATAATGGTCTCAGTGTTTTATTGTATAGAGTATTGCTTGCAAATTTTATAAAAACAATTCTCTACCTTCAAATTAATACTGAGCAATTACGTTTGATATTAATTCATTTATTTCTTTTATCGACTCTCCATATAACTGAATATGTTTATATATCCACCAACTGAAGAATGTCAACAGGATTGTAAATATTCTGATTCTTTTATCTTTGTTTGTTGGGTGGTACAATGTTTTTATTCCTCTTTCAGTCATATCTTTGACTTCAGCTCTCGGTGAGTAAGCTCATAGCTTTTAAATATTGTCCCTAATGCATATGTCTAGTAAGAAAATAGGGGCTAAACTTTTCTTTAATATCACACAGACACTCAGTACATGACTCACATTTAGAAAATTTGATGAATTCACATTATTGTATGTATTATACACCTAACAGCCACATACAGTAATATATTGATGATGATGAAAATAATGAATGTAGATTATAGACAGTATAATTTGAAGATAATTGTATACATTGAAAATATACAAGTATTTGTTTGGTTATGCAAAGAAAACACTCAGTAATAATAACAATATTTGACATAATAATAACATCATTAACATTAATATCAACACTAATAATAATTGTAACAATGATGAAAATAATAGAATTAATAGCAATAATAATAATTCTATTGTTTCAATTAGGAACACTACATTAGATTTGCTGTAAAAGTGAAATGCAAAGTTTCCCAAAAACTTATCAAAAAATATCACTCCCAAAATTCAAAATAAATCAGAGAATAAAAATTAATTTATAGTCTTAGTTTACACTAATTCAAATTATATATTGTGTATGACTGGTATGCAAAAAATATGATACATTGCAGACCTATCCAACCTATGCTATCATACAAAATCATTATCATTATTTCATCAAATTTATAATTTTGCTGAAACATGCAATTCATATATAAAAATAAAATAGCAAAATTTTAAGCAAAATAATTTTAAAATTGGTTATAGAATGTAAAGAATATAGTTGTATAATTGTAATACCCTGGTATTACAAAATAATTTTAATACAACATCACATCTATGTTTTAATGACTACACTTTACTCTACCAAGGTGCAACTGTTTTAGTCCTAACATAAAATCTTTGATCAAAATCACTTGGTTGTTCAATTGATAGAGTTTCATGTTTTCTTGGGAGTGATAGCTACCAAATTGTTTTAAAACTAAGTTCAAAATATTCTTTTTTTAATCTATATGCATTTAAACAGTAGTACTAAACTATCATGGTGTGTCACACTCCAGAAACTTCATTCTAAAGAAGAAACTTTTTACTTACAATTAAGTGCTAGTCAAGAAAGTATATTTTTAGTTTCCATTGTGTTCTCTTTTTTAAAAAAATCATTAAAATCATTGAAATTAAGAACAGAATTTCTTCTTATGTTCTGAAATCTTATAAATAATATTAGGTATATTCTGTTACTAGTTGTCACATTTTATTCATTTTTATTTGAATATTTTTTAAGTTGAAATGTTATATCCATGTAACTCAAAACAGTTGTAAAGAACACATGTGTACAATTGCACTATTTCTTTCATTGTTTTCAAAACATATCAAGAAGATAAAATCTTTATGAGATTGACATTGTAATTAACTAAATATATTCATAAATTTACAACAGGTTACAAAAAAAAAAAAAATGGCAGAACATTAAGCTTTGAAATACATTCAATAAAAATTCAGGTAAATGAAATTTGACTTATTGTTAAAAGGGTCAATTCACAGATATTAATAGTAGTTAAGATATACGTTTTTTTAAAGTGATAACTGCTTCATCTTTGATCAGTGGTTCTTAACTGAAAGTGGTCTGTTTTGATGTTCTAGCATTTTTAAACCAGACTGTGTAGAGCATATCTACCGCTGTTGCACTGCACAAGTTCGCTTTGTTTGACATAACCCTAACCCAAGATGCATACCTTTAACAATATGTGTTACAAGGGAACCATGCATTCATTGCACTATTGTCATAGCCTCCAACCTTTTTTTGCACAGTCTGGTTTCATGCAAGACAATTTTTCCAGACTGGGGCATCATATGCAGAACAAACCATAAAAAAGTGCACAATATACAATTTAATTATTACATATATAATACATATATAATGTAAAAGCACCCTGCATACTATAATATTCAATAAAACAGAAATAACATTTTAAAATTTTATTCTTTCTATGTAGCACAGTGGTTGAAGACCTCTGTGTTATTAGAATTTGTTAACTGAGCCAAGTATCTGATGAACTCATTACTCAAAACTGCATTTAAAATATGAAGGAAATCTTAAATTGAAATATTAGACTGCATTAAGCACCCCATCAATACTGATGGTAAATAACAAAGTAAATTTATTCTAAGTTAATATTTCTTATATTGTTATCTTAATTGTTGAGATTTCTATTATTCATTCATAAAAAGAAATATCTGCTTTCTAAATTTATGAATTTATCATCCATAGAATTAGACTGTATGCAGTACAATATTTCTAGTAATGTTTAAGTTCTTTTTAATTCACATTCTAAATGGGTTTTGAACATCACTATTTTCCTCCAAAGAGGAAGAACTGTACCCAAAGCTCACAGTATAGACTTCTACAAATTGGCTTGGTATCACCTTAACTTTCATAACTTGTCAGTAATTAGTACTTGCACTCTCATTTGCCATAGTTAATGTATATGTTTACTGGAATTGTCCTTAATTCCAACTTTCCATCTTAGTAAATTCCATTGTTCCATGCTTGCCATTTACAGTAGAGTTACTGAAAACAGGGCAGGCTCTACTAATTCTTTAACCCAGCAAGTCATAGCTGATTTAATACAACAAAATTACAAAAACAGAAAAAGCTAATAAAATAATATAATGCTCTATAACCATGTGGCCATAGTCCTAAGATATTACTTTGTCAACTCATGAGGCAATTTTCTCTCTCCTTGTTCATTATATAACCATACTGCATTCTATGTCATTTGGCATATAAACACACCTTTCAGTCTGTATAGATTTATGAGTGCATTTGTATACTATTTGTTTTCAGTGCAATGGGTTAAAAAAATTTTTTTTTAAATACTAATAATTCTTTTTCATTTATTTTGTTCTGTTTGTCATCACTTAGCAATATTCACTACAGTTACTAAAATTCATTTTCATAACTTACTGTCTTTCACTTTAATTAGCATCACTATTTATTAAATATCTGATTTAATTTTGTATGATATTAGCTGGTAGAATTTATGATTAGAAAGTATATTATTACAAACCTAATAAATGTAAATATTTTATATGGGGCAGGACTCAACATTTTTCCTTTTAAGTTCTCAAAGTATACACTCAGAGGTTTCAGAATGTTTGAAATGTATAGCACAAATAGAACAAAAACTATGATGAGATTCCAAAATGCCTGGTTATTATAACTTGTCCGAAGTTCTAAACATGTGATCCCAAGATAAGTTGAAAATTTGCAGTAAGCAGTGTTCTGCACAAGTCACATGTTTCTGCTTGCATTTATAGCTAAATCTGAAAATAAGTTCTCATCCTATTTAATAAGACTGTCGAGTTGGTTTTAGGAAATGCATCAGTTTCAATATCTCATGCAAATGTGAATTTTCAGCTGGGAAGGGCATCCAAGTATTGAAACCATGCTGCCAACCCTTACCAGTTTTTAAGTAAGGTACTTTATTCCACTTGTCATCACACATTGAACTGCTGGGCTGTGTGAGTTATTGTTTATGGAGGGCATAAGCAAAAATTACTGCTGCTCAAACAATATAATATGAAGATATATGGGGACACACACGACAGCATGATAAGGAATATGTAAAATGATGATGCCTTTATATGCATGTATGTGTGTATGTTTGTGTGTGTGGGAGAGAAACATCCTATTTCATCACTAAAAATACAATAATTTACAATATTTTATGTATCACAGTTCCACAATATTTCTAATCAAGGTATAAGTTCAAAGTTATGGTTAAAATATATAAAATAACTATTGAAATTTGGTAGGACCACTGAAGTTAAAAACAATGAAATAATATGAAATAAATAATAGTATATAATATATAAGCACACATAAAAATATTATGAAACCATTAATAAAATGAGAAAAAATACATATGATATTTTGATTAAACAAAATTCTTCATATTTTCCTAAAATTTCTACTTCTTGCTTCAGCAACAGTATATTTTCATAGCAGCTAGATTCTTTTTCTTTTCCTTTTTTTCATGTACTTTTAGACCATTTTGTTTTTCAATTGTCTAATATCTGCTTATGTCTGGCTAAATTTAAATGCGAGTTTTATTTTTTGCATTATTTTTGTCATTTAAAATAAAACAAACAGAACAAAATAATTGCCTTTTTTTATATTATAAACTTTGAGTTTTAGTTTCAGAGAATAATTTATTTGTAGTTGTTTGTGTGTGTGCATTCATGCATGTGTTTTGTATGTGTAGATGAGCATATGAATTACTGTGTGTGCACATGTATGAGTGTACAATGTGTGTTGTATACACAAGTATGAGTGCAAATGTATGAAAGTATTATCTTGTATGTGTATGTGTGTGCATTATTTCATTATGATTAAAATCTGCCTAAATTTAATTTGTCTTCTGTATAATAGCCACTTCAGTAAATATTTCTGAAGCAGAAGTTTTTTAAATGTTTAACCAAAGTTTATTGATTTAATGTTTAAAAACAAATAAAATACATATATATAATGCATACATACATATATATATATATATATATATATATATATATATATATGTCAATATTTTTGTTTAAGAAAAATAAATTTGTACTCTACAAAAGTATAGAGTAACCCATCAGATTAATGTAAAATTATTTTTATTATAACTAAACATAGAAATAAACATTAACACAATATATCTATCTATCTATCTATTTATGTATATATGCATATATATATATATATATACATATATATATATATACATACATACATACAGGGTGACCCCCAAAAAAACAGAACCCATAAAAATTTTATTAAATCCTACAAAAGTCCAGCAAATATCTTGAAATTTGTTGTACTTAAACTTTGGTCTGTGTACGATCATTCCCTTTGCCTAAAAGTCATGTTCTTTTCAAAATATGCTCCAGATGGCCTCCGCAGCACTGGAGGCTGATGATGCCATGCTTAAAGATTGCTACCCATGCTGTGCACTTTGTTGAGTGTAATGACCTCTGAAACACTTCCTTCAGTGCGGATGTACCCTAATAAACATTATTTTTGCTCTTTACATGTCTTGACAGCAAAAAATGCACTTCGTCAGAGAACCAAACATGATCCAAAAAGTCTGGATTATCTTCAATTGTCTCACAAAGCCATTCACACATGGTTATACGTTTTTCTATGCCTGCCTTTGTAAGTTTTTGCTTTATTTGGCTCTGGCAAAGATACAAATGAAGATCTGATTTAAGAAAAAAAAAGAATAAAAATTAAAATTAACAGATTTATTCAAAGATTTGTGGATTCTGTTTTTTTTTTTTTTTGGTGGGTCACCCTGTATATATATATATATATATATGTATATATAGATAAGTAAACAGATTTCCATAAGTTGTGATGATGAGTATTCAGTTGTTCAACAACTTATTTATCTGTTCACTGAATTATAATCTAAGTCGCTGAGTATTCCATAGAAACATTTTTCCTTAACACAATCCTCAGACAGAGTCCCCATGACACAATGTGTAACAAACTTGTACTTTTCAATTATAGATACAGTATCTGTCAGCCCAATGTCTTTCACAGGACCTGGGTTAACCTGATAGTAAAAGACACAAGATGCTACTCAGTGGAATCAAATCTTGGGTGTCATGATTACAAAGCAAACTTCATAACTGTGTGTGTGTGTTTGCTTATTTGTGTGTATGTGGGTGTGTATATATATATATATATATATAT
>NC_068982.1:122732918-122739232 GCF_001194135.2 Octopus bimaculoides
GTGCTCAGAGAAAATGTGGTAGGAAGCTATCTCTTTATTTATGTTGTAAATAAATAAGTAGCGGATTCAATTGATCTGGCAACTGGATTATTCAATGATAAAACCAACAGAAAAGCTATTTAGATTTTCTCTTTACTCTGTGTGTGTGTGTGTGTGTGTGTGTGCGTGCGCGCGCGCGTGTGCGCATAGAATTTTTATGGCTGAATGTCAATGAAGTTCACTTCGTAACTTTACAGTTCTAGATTTGATGCTCTTGCATGACATCTTGGGCAAATGTAATTTTCCATGGCCTTGGGTCAACTCATACACTGTGAGTGAAATTTGGTTGACAGAAATAGAAGACCATTGGGTAAATTGCATATACCATTCAAAAGGTACAGCCTTGTGACACTATGTCAAGCTGGTTATGTCTCAGAATTTTGATAAAGCCACATATGACTGTGGAAAGCTTAATCACTTATATATTAATTCAGGAGCAGATAATTCAGTTGCTCAAACAATGGAGATCCACCAGTACCATATATGTGCATGCATTTATCTATCTATCTACTATACATACATATTTACATGTGTATTACATATATGTGCTCATGTGTGTGCATATTATGCTCATCAGAGTTTGCCACTTTTTCTAAAAAATTGTAATTTTCATATATTTGATATTACTATTTTGCTTCAGTTAAAAGCTATTAAACATTTTTCTCTTCCATTTACTAAAATTATTCAATTTTTATTGATTTTTTCTCTCCTTTCCGTTCAAATTCTTGCAAAATATTTATTACCAACTTTATTTCATCTACTAAATGTATTTAGTTTCTCAGAAGAATTAATCTTTCATGGAAATCTTTATTAAATAATATTATGTATGCCAGTAATTATAGGTTGCTTTGAAGTAGCAGATATTAAATATTGCTGACTAATTATAAATATGGTGATAAATCTTATAGATAAATATGGTGATAGATCTTATAGAAGTATGTAATTAAAGATGAGTTCATTTTGTCATCTGTATATGATTGTTTATGTATGTGTTTTGGTTATGTACTTCAATCTTGCTGTTGTTTTTCTATGTTAATATGAGCAGAAAAGCATTATCTCAAATTGCCTTAAACATGAAAAGTATTAAATGCAGTACTGTGTAACTTCTCAATGCACTGTTCTATTCTTCAATCTTTAGCCTTTGGATTTAATTTACAATTTCTCAGAATTATTATTGTTATAATCAATTAGTTAAAATTTCTGTAAGGAAAGAAAACTTAGTTCATAGGATATTTGCAAGTGTAAAATATTGGCTCAAAGAATTTTTTTATACAAAGATTTTTTTTTTTTTTTTTGCCATACCTCACTTTTCATGTACTCTTGGGGAAGCCATTCTACCTGGCATCAAACCTTATGAAATAATCACTGCTCTCAGACATTATCTTATTATTATTAATTACTGACATTTTCATAATAATTTATATAATGAAGATACCATGAAAGATTATTTATACTTTACAAAGTCCTAGGATTATTTACATATATTGTTCTATTTTGTAATAATTCTTCAGTATTAATTTGAAACTGTATTTTCTTTTAAATCATTCTTTGTGTCATAGAGGGAATCCAATTGGTGTAGTACTATGTAACTTATGGCATCTAATCTTGGTTTTCAGTTTATATTCCTGCCTTTTATCATCATCATTTAACATCTGTTTTTCATTCTGGCATGGGTTAAATATATTCTCTTTTCAGCATCAATAAATTAGACAACCAGAGTAAAGATTAAAATTCATTCATTCCCCACTCACTGCCTTGAATAAAATTCAACTTGAAGAATCATGCTTATAATGATTAAGATTGTGATGTTTACATAATTTTTCTCTATTTAAATTCTAAATAATTTCTTTCATTAGCTTTCATGAAGGTTTAAAATCAAATTGATAATAATTCAATATATAATTGTTATTCTGTAATATTTTTCCCTGTCATTTAATATTGGGTTACTAGATAAATTTATCATTTTAAAATTCTTTTTGCCATTTATTTTGATCCTTTCCATTGTTATTTGAATTTACATGGAAAATATTTTTATTTTAGTGTTTTATGGGTTTCTATAGCTTTATTCTTCCTCTGCAACTTTTGTTTATTGTCTGTGAAATTTGTATAAATTTTACCTCTTTTTAGACATATATGACAGTGGAGTGCTAAGTAGAAAAAAGGGTACAAATTTATCTGACAACCCAATATTTATCATTCTCTTATCAGTAAATTCTAAATTTCAAGTAAACAATTTGATTCATAACTTATTCTAGTGTATTTCTCACATCATTGAATTTTCTTATCCAACTCCTGTCAGCTAGCAAAATTAACTGAACGCAACACAGTCAGCTGAGTTCAGGATTACCTACTGAGATGCTAGTGGTCTTATATCTTGTTAACAAAGTGTTTCATTACCAGAGCTTAGATGGATGAGATAAAATAGAGAACTCTACCATCCCCATCCCTGTAATTAGATAATAATTTATAACATAGGCATCATCATCAGCAACAGCATTTTATGTCTGATTTTCCATGCTGACATAAGTCAGAAGGTTTTTCTGCATTAGTGTTTTATAGCTGGATATCAACACATTTAGTCACCTCTTGTGACATGCAGGAACATAATATATATCCATTCTAAAATGGGTATATACATGGTGAGATTTGTAACATTGGAAAATAGATGAAAAATAAAATTCATGATGTTCATCCCATTCCCAAGGATATTAGTGATATATGGGAAGGGAAATGAGGTAAGCTGGTATCAAAATCAAGTCACAGGCTCAACTTGTCAATTACTTATACCTACTTTAGAGTGTTTAGTAGGCAACAATACTATTGTATATGAAATTACTAAAAGCAAAAGAAGAAAAGGGAATGAAATAAAAAGCATTCACTTTTTAGAATTGTGTAAGAAAGTATAATTGTAGTGAAAATAAGTCATTTACCCTTTAGCGTTTAAACCAGCCATATCTGGCTCAAATATTCTACTTGTTTTATGTTCAAACTGACCACATTCAACCTTTGACACATACTTTACAATGTCATTCTGAAAATAAGCAATCACATCACTGAAATCTCAAAGCTACGAAATAATGCTTAATTAATTCCAAACAATGTGAATAAATAAGCATTACTTTTGATAGAGTAATCTTAATGCACAAGGGGTCCCACCAAAGGTTTCATCTTTATATTTTGTACTGAGAACAAGTCAATTTGGTAGAGCCCATTCTTCCATAATCTATAGTAATCTATTGTCACATTTGCAACCTAATAAAATACTTGTCAGTTATTCAGGGTTACTTAGCGTAGGATTTTTCATAAAGGGGAGGGGCTGTGAAAATTGAAGAGGGGGCAACATATTACTATATTTGATAAAATTAAGATGGCTTCCAACTGCCTAAACATATCAATCACCATGATGAAGGAAGAAGAATTATAAGGAGACAAACTCTATTTTGTCTTCTAAATTAATAAAGAGTTGAAGGATGCCAAAATATTTCATTACCATATCTATGATTGCAAACCATTGGCTGAGAGTATTGGAATTAATCTCAACATAGATGCAAGTGTGGCTGCGTGGTAAAAAATTTGTTTCTCAACCATGTAGTTCTGGGTTCAGTCCTACTGTATAGCACCATGGGCAAATGCCTTCTACTATAGCTTTGGGTCAAGCAAAGCCTTCTTAGTGGATTTGGTTGACGGAGCCTGAAAGAAGCCCTTTGTATATATACATGTGTGTGTGTGTCTTTGCATCTGTGATTATCTACCACAACCACTTGACAACACCTGGTGTTAGTTTGTTTATATCCCTCTAACTAGTAGCTGGGGAAAAGAGACCAATAGACTAAGTACTATGTTTTTAAAAAAATGCACTGGAGTCGATTTGTTTGACCAAAAGCTTTTCAAGGCCATGCCTCACCACATATAACTAAAGGTACTCTCTTAAGTTTGAGAAAGGCAATTGTTTTGCATGGTAGTTGCACAGTACAAAAACCTGTGCACGAAAATATAGTGAGGAAGCCTTGGCTCAGAGAGTCCCACTCTCTTGGCCTCAGAAGTCAGGGTCCACTTAGCACAAAGATTGTTATGAATGGTGACCTCTCCGATTGCAGGAGTTACGAACCAATAGACTGGTAAAGACCCCTTCATTGCTTTAGGATCTCCAGCTCCAGATTTCTTCACTGGGTTAACTCTCATAGCCATTTTCATGATTAAGTTTAGCTGCAAGGCAGTGGAGGTTTTAATTTTTAGCACGTTTAGGTGCATCATGTTGTCATATGAGTTTTCTCCCCTTAGCTGCAGGTGAATTGAGTCGCATTAAAAGGAGAGAAAACTCATATGGCAACATTATGTGCATAAAGTGTACAAAAGGTTAAGTCAAAGTTTTCCTTATAATCTATAATTATAATCTTCAGAAGTTATGAAGCATAATTGCCTATTTATTCCATTAGAGTCCCTTAAGAACAAATGTTCATGTGACTCTGTCTAAAAGTTAATAATCTTTAAAGTTTTAGGATTAAATCTTTCTCTTTTCATTGATGCAGTTTTAAATATTTTTTCAAAGACTCACTTCATTTTTTAACCTTTTTCATTTGTCTTTTCCATGTTTCTTCTCACATTTTTTCCATTGAATAATTGTGTAAATTTCTAAATAATCTAGGACTATTTTTTTTTTAAACTTTCCTGAATTAAACATAATACCTAAGGGATTTTTTAAAATTCAGATGCTTATCTTTTGTTAAACTATCTGATCTTTTATTATTGTTGTTGTTATTTTTATTAATATTGTTATGTTCATTCATTGATATCTTCTCAATATTTGCATTAAACTTCTTATTTAAATAAATGCACTGCTCAGGCAACCAAGTGGAACCATGTGGCCTAGTAGTTAGGGGTGTTTGGCTCATAAAATCATAAGATTGTGAGTTCAACTTCAGAACCAGGCAGCATTTTTTATTCTTGAGCAAGGCATTTCATTTCACATTGCTCCTATCTTTTCAACTGTAAAGAATACCAGCTGGGCATTGATGCACCCCACACACTCTCTCTCTCTCTCTCTCTCCAGCTGTCTCATCCTAGTTGTTCCACTGGATTAAGTGTGTGAGTCTACAGAAGATGGTTATGTCTACTAACAGTCACTTAATTACCTAAAAACGCAATTAACTAAAGCATAGTACATATTACCAAGCCTTACTTGCTTATAAGTATGGATTGGTAACATGTATTATATTGGTTGTACTTTTTTTTCAGTCAACAATATAACACTTATGTTCCCAGTATTTTCTTTTCAGTTTCTTCAATGTTTTGGTGACTGTACATAATAACATATGACCTATTTCATGGTATCAAAATAGTTTATCTCCTTCAAAGTTTTGGGGATCATTACTCAAGGTTTCTAATGATAGTTCAAAACTTTTTGAAATGAAATACATCAAATATTAAAAATCTTGTGTCAGTATTCTTTACTGTGTTTTGATGTCTTTTTTTCATCAACCAGAATTTATTTACATTTCATATTAAAACTTTTCTGTAATTATATATGTAGCAAATATACTCTTTTTAAATATAAGTTCTTAATAGTTTTTAAAAATACTTTTTGTAAATTATGTAAAAAACTTGAACATTCACATCTTATCTATTTGCTGCATTTCTTTTATTATTTCTTTTCTATGCCTCATTAATATTATTGCTAATCATGGTTATTGATTTTATATATAGATGTGTCTATATATGTGAAATTTGTAAGTGTTTCTATGCTTTGTACTGAAAAGTAATCTGACATTTTGAAAATATCCCCTACCTCTCTGAAGGAACAAATATGAAACAAAAGATTTTTCATCTTCCCACAGTGTACATAATTATCTAAGCATACCAGTTTCAAACCTTCACTATACATTAATATATGCATATATATAAATGTTGCTGTATATGTTTTTGTGTGTTTATATATATATATGTAGACAAGCATGTTATTCACAAACTAAAATAAACATTGCTCATGTAGGTTTTATCCTTTATAAAGAGAGAATAATACATTCCAACATCATCTCATCCTGAAGATGAGCCTATGATGGTCTGGAAATGTTGATGTTGGATGTAGGGACTTTTCTGTTCCAAATAAATTGCAAGGAATTCATATGAAATATGAAAAACAGGGATTTTGGTAAAACAATAAAATTAGAAAATAGTCACATTTCTACATATACCCCCAAAAACTTGTTCACTTTTTATACATACACATACACACACATACACACACACACAAACACTGTGTGTATGTATGTGTATAT
>NC_068982.1:122739527-122741337 GCF_001194135.2 Octopus bimaculoides
TATATATATATATATATATATATATATATGTATGTATATACATACACACATACATACACACACACACATTTACATACACCTTAACATTTATTTGTTTCATCCTGTCTATTTTAACTACATAAATTTGTATGGGTTTATGAACAATCTATTCAAATAAATAATGGGTAAATAAAATGAACTAAATTATTTAGAACAGCTCAAGTTAATGATGATGGTAATTATATATATATACATTATTTTTATCGTTTACTTTTCAATATTTTTAAACTTTTACTTTTGTAGTTATAGTCTAAAAAGAATTTTCTTTATAGCCTCCTCATTTGATTGTTTTCCATAATAGCTGTAACAAGTTTGCAATTTACCTTCATGTTTGTGTGTGTGTTTTTATTCTTACTGTGCATTTCCTTGTTAAGAGCATCATCTTCAGTCTCAAACCATTTTGCTTTGAAGTTTTTTTCTTCCTCTCCTTTCCTTATGTATGATTACATCCAAGTTTTCTATAAAACTTTAATAATTTTTCAGAGTCCCTTGGATTTATGTTCCTCTTTAATATTTTTTTCATGTTTTTAGTTTTATTTTTACAATTCCAAAAATCCACTACATATGGATGTGTGAATACATCTCTCATGAGGCTATGTTTTAATGAACTTAAGTTTTTTGAGTGTTTGTGTGTGTGTGTGTGTGTGTAAGTGCACGTGTGCATGTTTAGATGAGATATCTTTTGGATTCTAATATGTCTGATGATCTAAGTGGGAAGTAGCATTGTTCTGTTGTAGATTCTGTCTTGTGATGTTGGCATGGATGTGTAACCAAAATACCATTAATGATTAATTCCTAGATTTGAGTCTCATACTTCACTGTCTTTGAGAAAGTGATTTCTTCTTCTCTATTTAATACTTTGTATCTAATTTAATAACTATTCTCCAAAGAAGCTAAATTTAAAATTCTGTTGTCTTAGAAACAATAGGATGGTCACGAGTGGAATGTCTTTGACCATAGGACTTTTCAGTCATGGTTGCCCTAGGGTTGAACTTGTGTTTCTCATGGGGTGGGGCTGTATGGATTAAAAAGGGAGGAGACAAAAATACCATGTTTCATTAAATTCAGAGGGCTTTAACCTTATCTAACAGCATGGTGAAGAAAGAATTATATGGATACAAGCTCAATTTTATTTTTTTCATTAATAAAAACAGGACCACCAGATGTTTCGCCAATATTTTGGAGATAGAGCTTGATGTTACTTGGTATTTATCAGTCTGAAAACCACTATAGAACTTGTTATTACTCAATACTGTGACACTATGTCTCTTGCTTTTAAAATTTATCAGTTCTGACATGATTGTTATGATTGTTTTGTTTTTTTTACGTTGAAGTATATAATACTCTGACAACTAACAAATGATGTGGACAATGTCTGAGCATAGAAATCATTTTCGCTCAGAGAAACTAAATAAGAGAGCCTCCACATAGTTACCTGACCTGGTAAACATAGCAGCTAAATTGCTGTCAATCGTATCTTAGCATCTTAAAAAAAGGGGGAAAGAACAAATTCGATAATGTTGTATAAAAAAGATAGTATGTTCACAATTGGAATGCTTTTGACCACAGTAAGTCTACTTTTTGGAGATGACCAGGAGTTAAACAGCAATACCAGCAACTTGCATTCAGATTTAATTTAATGGAAGGAGCTTTACTGTTATCCCATTTTCTTTAGTAATCAATTCAACAAAGTTTATACATGTGTGTGTGTGTGTGTGTGTGAGAGAGAGAGAGAGAGAGAGAGAGAGAGAACTTTGTATAGCATATTTTC
>NC_068982.1:122741347-122744883 GCF_001194135.2 Octopus bimaculoides
CTGGGGTATTTAAGCCACTTCAGATTTTATTTGAGAATAAGATTATCCATGAATAAATTGGTTTCCCATTTTTATCATGCTTCTCAGATTAGAGCTGGTTTTTCAAAGAAACTATAAAAAAAGATACTAGATGCAAATTTGGTTTAATGATATGAGAATATTAATTTCTCGTTTCACTTTCATTAACATTAATAATTTAATTAAGAATCTCCATATGAATTAGTGTGTATGTGTGTGCATGCTTGTATTTTGCTTTAATAATAACTCTTATAAATGTAGGTATTGTGTGTTTGTGTGTGTGTGTGTGAGTCTGTCTGTCTTGTCTGTCAGTCTGTGTGTGTCTGTAGTTGACAACATTTTTTTTCTTATAGGATTTATATTTTTTTAGTTTGATTATGCATGTATTTTCATTTCCTGAAGTTTTTATCCTGTTTTCATATGTCGATCTCATGAAAAAAAAAATGTTTTTATAATAAAACCAAACATAGGCAATAAGAGAAATAGTGTAATTATTTCTGAAAGATATATCCTCATCATTCACTATGTGACGTTCAGTTCATTAATTAATTCAGATATATGTACAAGTCCAATAATAACTAATACATAGCTCCAATTTGAGCCAAATTATGTTTGATGCAGCTCCACCTGCATGTTTTAACCACCTTGTTGATGATATCTCCTTACCCCTTTCTTAGTGAAGTACCACATATAACCCAGTTTTTAAAAAAAAAACCATGCATGTTGGTTTGACCTGAGCAGCAGCTTTTGCAATCTCTTCCTAACACTCGTTATTGTATGGTTTACCCATTTGATTATTATCGATACCATTGTTGTTGCTGTTGTTTTGATGTTGCTGTTGTTTTATAATAATATCATTGTTGTTATTATTATTAATCATTATCACTATTATTATTACTACTATTATTATTATAATAATTATTATCATTATTATTATAGTTGTTACTGTTCTTAAATTTTAATATGCAAAAATAAAGAGAACTGGGAAATTTCTGTCTTAACCATATATGTACATAAGCAAGCATAAATGTATATATATATATATATATATATATATATATATATATATATACATTTATATATACATACATACATACATACATACTTACATACATGCATACATACATTCATATATACATACATTTTTGTATGTGTATGTATATGTATATATTCATAATCCGCATATATATGAATATCTTTATATGTATCTGAAACATTTCCTAGTGTCACTGAATCAGCAGCTGTACCATTAAAGAACTAAGCATATCTAATTTTACACCTATCTATATGTATCTTTATATAATGTCTATATATTCTCGATTCTTGTTCTATCATCCTGGTACCTCTCTTTGGTTAATGTTCATCCTGTTGACTGTTGCACATAACACACCACCATTCAGCACCATGGCTCTAGTGATCACAACTGGCTAATAATGCTATATATTTCAATTTTTTTCCTTTATTTCAAGCTTTATCTTCTTTTTATATTTCTTTCCTTTTTTCTCAGTATCATTTTCAGTATCATGTTTTCACCTGCTAATTAATATATACATAGGTATATACATACATAGATACCTATATACACATATAAATTCACACAAACACACATGCACACATCCATATTCACACTACAAACTAAAGGATACGTACTTGATACAGGCATGGCTGTGTGGGTTAGAAGCTTACTTCCTAACCATCTGGTCTTGGGTTCAGTCCCATTGTTCAGCTCCCTGGGCAAGTGTCTTCTACTATAGCCCTAAGTCAACCAAACCTTTGTGAGTGGATCAGATTGATGGAAAATAAAAGAAGCCTGTTTTATATATGTGTGTGTGCTTGTATCTATGTGTGTATATCTGTTTGTGTTGTGTTTGTGCCCCACCACCTCTTGAAAGCTGGTGGTGGTTTGTTTACATCCCCATAACTTAGTGGTTTGGCAAAAGAGACTGATACAGTAAGTATTAGACTTAAAAATCTAAAGTACTTGAATCGATTGGGTTGGCTAAATCCTTCAAAGTGGTGCTCCAGCATGGCAACAGTCTAATGGCTAAAACAAGTAAAAGATGATATATATTATAGAGTATAATTATCTATTTAGACACAGTTGGATCATTGTTCCATGATTATTCAGAACTTTCTGTTCTTTGCACTTATACAGGGAAAATGTTTTAATTGTCATTATCAATAGAGCATTAGAATAAGGTTGCACACGTTAATTTTACATTTCTACAAATGTAGCAAGGAACTTTTTGTCACTGTTAAAAATGTCCTTCCTTGTTTCACATAGATGCCACAAGATATTTAACTAGAATTCTTTAAAATCCGGCTGTAGTTGTTAGATACAATAGGTTTTCAGTTCTCTCACTATAAACAGAATATCAGAAACAACACACAATATGTATAAAAAGAAGCAAGAACCAAATGCATCTAGAAATCTCTTAAGCTCCACTTTCAATGGGAAATATCGTTCAAATGTGTGTAGAACTGATGTGAGAGCAACAGATGGGACTGAAATCATTGGCTGAGAATCCTGTATAATTCCTCAGGATGCCATCAGTAGGATGAGGGTTGCACTATAAAACACAGCTTTGGAAAGACAGAATTCTATCAGAGGAAGTTGGACTGACTTTGGTAATTGAAGGTTAGTGTCTAGACTAATGGTTGTGTGGGTGTATGCTTTTTTTCCATGGTAGTGGAAGTATTGTTATACAGACAGGAGTAACTAACTTTAACATTATGAAGGTTTAAAAACTTGTGGTATTTATGTGTGCTTAGAAAATGATGTCTAATAAAGAACAAAAATTCTTGGATATGTTCATGGAGATTTCTAGATTGAATAGAGGATGGAACCAAGTTGTTTTTCTTTTTGAGGTGGGGGGTGTTTACTCTTTACAACTCCAACACAAGGAAAAGTCCATCTCTCTGTTTCACTTCATCTTCAAACTTCAAATCATGAGATGTGAACTGCACAGCTTGACTAAGAGCTAACTTGATAATATTCCTACTTATTTAACTGGAGAGTGTAACTCGTCTTTGTTTCTCCCACAGGTTGTACATATTGAAACAGCCCACCATATTCCTTAGCAAGAAGCGTGACCGTCCATTCTACTCAACCTAGCTCTCTATTCCCAAATTTTAAACTATTAGTTGATAGCACTCATATTTTTTACTGAAATTCTACCAGAATTGAAAGCAAAAGACCAGAGTTACATTTGCACCAGAGTTACATTTGCACCAGAGTTACATTTGCACCAGAGTTGCATTTTTCAGTAGCTATTACAACATGCAACATCTAACAGTCTTCTGTGAATAACTTGAGCTGATTAATAGGAATGAACTTTATACATCATCCAATGACAGCCGACCTTCTTTAGAGCTCTTGATTGCCTCAGTACTTAGATTCACAGCTTCTGAAGGATCAAGTATGACTTAGCTTCTATGAAACTTTGATTTATGCAGATTTAAAATCACAAGTTGTTTACACACACATACACACACACACACACACACACACACACACA
>NC_068982.1:122745210-122754069 GCF_001194135.2 Octopus bimaculoides
ATATATATAGGGATTTTGAAATGAATTTTAAACTGAAAGCTAAAGAAAATATGTTTTCACAAAATTTTCTTTTGGTAATATATTCAAAATTATAATTGAGCATATACATCATTTTTGTTTTCATTGTTGACTTATGTGGAAGCATAATATATTTCCACTGAAACAATAGCTTTGATGGAGGGTAATGGAAGACAATATCAATATTTTCATTCACTGTTCCTAAGCATATCCTTACTGATTTAAAAATACCAACCACATATAGTAGAGTATAACAGTTAAGACAGCATGTCTCATAGCTAGGATGGAATAACCACAGTAAACTAACAGTTAAATGCTGGTTAGCACACATTTTGGAGCATGGAGTCAGTATGATATTCTGAAAATTAGCTCCCCACTGAGCAGAACTAACTCAATAACAACAACTGTGATGAAATAAAAGCCAATCCATGATAATTGCATTGTTCTAACCTGATACCAAATTAAAATTGTTTCATTATTTTAATTCATAACATATATAATAATCTGACTTATAAATATATCAGACATCTTGTTGTGTGTATCCTGCTTCAGGTAAAGCATTAACTTACAATATGCTTAATAAATATATTTAATAATAAAAAATTCTTACAAAGGTCTCTCAAATACTCAAAATAGTTTCTGTGGGTGCATGCATATATTGCGCATCTGTGTATACCTACATGTACATTCAGGAAAAAATAACTTTTAATGTTACTTGTCTTAATGATAACTATGGTATAGTAAAAAATATTTGTAAAACAGATATAAGTACGCTGTATTATGCAGATGATTTAACTTATTTGGACATAAAATGAATGTTTGGTAAGTATGTGGTCTTTTGGCTAGTGTCACCAATGGGTTTTTTTTATATATAAAATTTCTTGCTTCAGAATATCTTAGTTTTATCATTTCAACCATTTCATTCCTCTCTTTTCTATTTTCACACCTTTTACTTGTTTCTTTTAATTTTTCTTTGATCATTATTATCATTATCAAGTACCACTTTTCTTTACTCTTATTTCACAAGAATTCACCAGTTTAGGGACATAATTTGCAAATATTGAATATCTTTTTAAGAATAGAATGTTTCTATTAATTGCACTTTTAACTAATACATGCATTTTCAGTCATTCTTTGTTCAATTTTTTTTTTTCCCTTTGCTTGTTATTTTGTAAATTTTATTATAATTCTTAGGGGGCTTTGATTAGTTTTGTTTTTAAAAAGCAATTATATATTTGAAATGAAATTTAAAACCATTAACGTAAATTAAATCTATCCAGTTACTACTATTATTTTATTTTAGTTCAGTATACATTTGAAGTATCAATATTTAGTTCTGAATGAGCTTCTTAACCTAATCATTTTTAAAATCTTTAATCCTGCTTCAACCATGTTTTAACTTCAGTCATATGATAGGAAGCAGCATTTTCTGGATTAGTTGTCTTGTACCTTTAATTTCACTTCATTTCACAAAATGGTTATTGTATATGAATAGCAAAATAAAATTATTGGAAACTAATTATTGGAAACTAATCCTACTCTCTTCTGACATTAAACTTAAACACTAAAGGATAGTGCGCCTACAGTAAATTGACTCTACTAATGGAGCCTCACACTTATAATCAACAGACTGAGTATCCAGAATATAATGTAAAAATATTTTTTTCTTTTAACATGCAAAAATAATTAGAATTTATTTCATAATAATATTGTATAATAGGGTCAACAGAATGATGTATTTTAATAAAGCTTCACAAAATTGATTTTACTTTTATGAATGTGCATAATATACTCATAAGATGCACATAAATTCAACTATACAAACCTGCTTTAAAATCTCAAGAACTGATTAAATTTCTACTCAGCCAATCTGATCACTGTAATATATGCTGCTAATTCTTGCTTCAATAAAAAGAAAAAATAGTAAGATATTCATTCTGATCCTATACTTTTGTATTACAAAATGAAACTGGGAAAAACAATTGTAGGTTGGCCATTTGACTCTTAAGATCAAAATATTTAATATTCTAATAATTATCATCCTTATTTAGTTAATTTTTAATCATTTGTCATAATAAATTTCCTGTATGAACCAGTTATATTGTATTTGGTATCATGATTAAATTTTTAGAAAACATAAATCACTCCTTATCATTTGAATGTTAACCATGGTTCTATCATCAGTCTTTCTATTCTTATTTTTTCAACTGAAGCAAATGCTATCAAAGGCCTCTTGAATCATAATTTCTCTTATAATCTTGCCTTTTTTTCAGATTTCACTTTTCATTTGAAAATATTTTCTCTTAACATGACCTTCATACTTACTTATTTCAGGTGTAAATACCTGTTACTCCAAGTGCTGCCTTAATACTCCTTTTCCTTTCTTAGTTTTTGCAATTTTGATTAGAGATCATTTGTCCAGTTGTGGTCACTTCTTAGCCCTGTGCCATTTTGTAGAGCCTGTGTAACCTGCATGTTGCTTTGATTTTGACCCATAGCTGTACAGGAGGAAATAAACATGGCTGCACGGCGTGTTTCTCTGGCCCCCATCAATCGTGCTAATGTCCAAAGTCGTAGCATGTCATGGAGAAATGGTAGCATACACTGGGGAAGGCTAACCCTTGAAGGTACTATAACCCTTCCATTTTCTGCTTTTGTATGTTACCTAAAACACTAAATTATTTTATTCTTAACTTTTGAATGATCATCATCTGTTTCTTCATTTTAAATATCTTTATGTTATTTCCTTATATCAGCTGCTCTAAAATGTTATTGAATCTTCAAGTGAGAAATTTTATTTGAAGTTTTCAATATTCATTGTTAGATTTTACTCTCAAAAGCATTAATTCTGAAAAGCAATATTAAAAAGTAATTAGATATATGCCTAAAGCTGGAAAGTATAATATTTTTCAAAACTAATACTGTAATTCAGTCTCATTTATTAGTATACTAGCATACTACCCTTCAACAATAACAACATTTGAGTATGGAATAACTTATGCAAACATAATTTTGTGTGGAAGAATAAGTTAGACATAGTGAGATTGACTTGTACAGAGCGAGATATAGAATTAATGATAGCAGTAAAGAGTAATTAAGTAATAGAGAGAGAGGGGAGAATATATCTGTCAATGTATGAGTTTAAAGTCCATGAGATGAACTCTCCTTCTACATGTGTATTACATTATTACTCTTTTCTTTTCATTCTCTATGTCTTGATCTTATTCTTTATCAAACACATTCTGTTTTTCTGTGTGTGTGTCTCTCCTACCTGACTATCTATTTTAAGATATATTTAGGTGTACCTTAATAATTATAATGATTGCAGTGAGTTGTTGACAGTCTTCATTCAAGTATCAACTTCTAATGTACAAGAACAAAGACTATCAATTTCACTTTATCACCTGAGACAGTACAAAGCTTGTGTGCATATTAAATATATATATATATATATATATATATGCATTTATGTACATGTGTATGTATATGCATGTATGTATATGTTTATGATGTTCTGATTACATGAAAGAACCAGTGAACAAAAAATTCATACAGGCTTTTAAGCAGAGCAGTCAATTTTATATAATAGTTGTACTTTTGGATTTAGCTGTCTCTGTATTGGCTTTAAATGTGAACTGGCTGAATGGTTGGGATATTAAACATCTGGCTGGTGAACTGTATCAGTGATGTCCCCTTCCAGATGCTTTTTATGTCTTTGAACTATTAACTTAATTTTACATCATTTTTGTTTAAGAAGCCAAAGAATATATATTAATGAGCAAAGTTTTACTAACATTAAGAATATAATCAGTTTAATCAACTGTATATACTGTATACCTGTATATAGAAGTATGAAAGTCCCATTGTTTATTACATCAATTTTACTCAGACTGCAAAGGAGAAAACTAATTACTATACTGCATTATACAGATAATGTAATTTTTGAATAAGTGTAGCTGTTAAAAGCTGCATCTGTAACATGAATTACAGTGGTTAAATTTCTCCCATGTCCCTTCATTATTGCTGCAAAATATAATTATTTCCATTGAAATCATTCAAGGGTTAAAAATAATGTTGAACTGAGTGTATATGAAAATAAATATAAATATTAATCCCTCTTACTCTCTCTCTATTTATCTTTCTTTTTCTTTCTATCTTATTCTTTCCCTCTCTATCTCTTTTTCTTCTCATTCTCTCTAACACTATCTTTGCACTGTCTAAAGAACACATTGCTTATTGCCTGTTATAATGAACCTAACTGCAAGTGCATCCTAGAAGTTGGTTAACATGCTAACTAAACATATTCATTGCATATAGTTGCATTAAACGAGCTAAATTTAAATTATATACTTCAGTCTTTAGATAATGCATAACTGATATTATTTTGTTATTTTCCTTAATTATTTTTTCTTCTTCTTTGTTTATTTGTTGTTCTGCTATTTTCTTTCCAGTGTGAAACTTTATATCAAATCATTCCATGCTTTATAAAATGGTGTAGTATTGATGCAAATATCAGCTGATATATCATTATACACACACACACTCGCACACACACACACACATACACACACACACGCACACACACAACACTAACACACACTCACACATTGTACTTGATATTGATGTATTTGGCAGAAATCACATTACATATGTATAAATACATGAGCATATGTTTATGCATATCATCCCTGTAATTATATATAACTTTGATAGGTTTTAGCCAGTATAGGCCCGAGCCATGTCTAACTTAATAGCACCACCTGGTGAAGTCTTTTAGTCATACATGGGGCACCATATAAATCCTACAGTCATATAAACACCTTTATATGTGTAATCAGTGTAATCATGTATATGTGCACACACACACACACATATGATAGGCTTCCACACAATTTATGTCAACCAGTTCCTAGTACCATCTCAAGTCATGGGCACACTGGGTAGTTGCCTGGAGGTCTCACATGTCTAGGGGCCCAATTTTGATCTATGTTTTATGTGGCTTACTGTCAATAAATAAATACTATAGGGCCTAGTGCATTGATTTACCCAGGGACCTGTAATACTGCTAAGATGGTCCTTCCAATTCCATTCACAAGGTATTCATTAAACTGAAGCTATATTGCTCAAGGTATTACATAGTGGAACAGAAGCCTGAATCATCTGAAATTTAAAAGTATAGCCTTGTTACATTGTATCACACTGATTGAGTAGAAAACTGTGAAAGGGTACATGTGTCTGTAAAGTACTCAGCCACTTACATGTTATTTTCGTGAGTAGGAATTCATTTCGTTGCATAACTGAATGCTTATCATCAAAACTAATGGAGAATGTACCATTTACGTGCACATGCTCACAAACACACACATGCTTACATACATACATACATACCTAACATACATATGTACACAACATACCTACATATATATAACATATGCACACTCACATACACACATACATACATACATACGCATATATATATATATATATATATATATATATATATATATATATGCATAATTCCCATAATATTTCTGATCAGCTATTTTGTAAAATGTTGAATGTCTGCCATATTTAATTGTTTTAAAAACATTTTGATTTTTTTAATTTCCAGTTAGAAATTGATATTTTTTTGTTTAATAAAGATCTATAGTTAAGTGTCATTGAATAACTGAGGATTTTTATGACTTTTATTTAAAAAGAATTCTATATGCTTATATAACACTATTAACATAAATATTAGGAAATTAATCAAAACTACTGTCATCTAAGAAATTTTCCTCACGTGTTCAACCAAGCATTACTTCAAGGTAGCCACTCAGCAGCAATAATGTGCAGATGTTATCAGTAAACTGTTATTATTTTCATTATGTCATAAACATCGAAATACCTGCACATATATTGTTTATATGTTCTTTTGGAAAGGTTTGTGAACAGCTCCTATAACTTAAAATACTAAAATACACAACTTGCATCAGAGTAAGAATGGTGAATGATTATAAAAGTGAGTACAATTTGGTGTGGGCTTCTCACAGTCTCCTAGTAGTGATGAGAGACAAAATGGAATGATTGTAGGATCATGTTTGAATTGTTCACCTGTCCTGACTAGTGCTCAGACAGAGTGCAGGAACCTAGTCTTCCCTTCTGTTAAATGATAAATTAATATACATATACATACCTACATACACATACACACACACACACACTTTTATATTGTCAAGCATTATATTTTTGGTTATTGCAGATAGCCAGTGTCACAAAGTCACTGATGGTTTTATGCTGACTATCACACATAGTGCTCTTTTTTCTCTCCTGAAAAATGTTATAACTTGTCATTCTGCTTTATTTCACCACCAAGTAAACCAGGACTATATATTCACCTACAGCATAAATGAGGCTATGAGCTTCTGGCCAGCAAATCTGAAAAGTCATCAACGTTGCCAAGTGTAATAGGTGGTGTGAAACCATAGCTAACTTTCTGAGCGGTTATATGACATAACTGCTTGACAATATAAATAAGTATAACCACTCAGTTTCTCTTTTAGAGTGTGCTTTTTCCCGACTTATGGACAACTAACTGATAATATATATGCATACATGTGTATGTTTGTAAAATAGTGTGTTTATGTGAACATGTTTGTGTTTACATATGTGAATATTTGCTTATGTATGCAGAAATATAGTTCTTCACAGTCTGTGCTGCAGCTTATATGGTCAAAACAAATTTTATGACATATCTAATCTTCATTCTATCTATGGTTATACATTTTCTATTATTGATATGCTGTACTGAGATTCAGGACTTTAAAAAAAAAAGATGGACCTTGTTTTTAAAGCTAATAGAATATTTTGCTTTGTATGTATGATGTGTGTATGAGAGGATGGGTGAATAAATTTTACTTGCTTTTTCACTGAGCAGGTCAAGTAACCTAATAACCTAATGTCTTATTTTCAAGACTGCTAGACTTTTGGAATGCTCTTCAGTATTTAGTTGACTATCTCGATATTATAAAATCATAACATACAAAGTATCTATAAAATGTTGCTCTATTTCTTATAGTATTGTATATTCTTTTCATGTCTCACCACCACCATTATTTAATCTACAGTCTTTATCCACTACAAATATTTGAAGAAATCTTTTATTGATTTATTTACTTTCTTCCAGATCTGAATCACTATCAACCTAGTATTTCTCCTACTCCAACTTTACCTCTTATAGGTGATGATGTTTTAAAATTGGCAAAAATATTGTCAGCTCTCCTTTCTTTGCATGTAAATTAGTAGTTGGATTTATTTTGCCGCTACTTGTAGTATTAACAGCTGAAATTCTGCCACTTTTGTCACAACATTTATTTTTTTCTGTACATCTGGTGAGTGTTTGTGTTTATGTATGTATGTATATATGTGTGTGTTACAGTTGATCTCACGGATAATTCACTGATTATTAGTACTAATATTGAACTTTATATCACAACTGATTCACAAACTCTGAGTCACTCTTGTTAAATTTTGTATCACAAATAAATCACATATCTTTAGTAATTATGTTTTACTTGATAGAACATTTTCATCTCTCTACTGTAGTTGATATCACAACAGCACAAATTAATTCACAAATGACTGGTCAGTGTGTGTGTGTTATTGTTGATATAATACATGGTCCACGGTTTATTTATATGAACTTGGCAATATTTTTCCCTAAAGTACTAAAAGCTTTCTTATGTAAAAAAAAAAAAGTAACTAATTAATTAATAAAACAGTGTAAATTAGATCTATACTTTTACTTTGGCATCTGTGGTTCCCCCTCTGAGAAAGAAGTTGAAATATTTTCTGTCTATTTCAAAGGTGTATTCTTCCAGCTTGATGAAACTTCAGTTCTTTGTTAGACTTGGTTTTCGTTCTATTTTCATTCTTTAGTACACAATATATTTATGTATAAATCTCTGATTTTAAAAGTTCTAAATACTGGTTCCATTTATTGCTTTATTACATGAAATAAAGCATTTTTATATATATTATATATGCCATTATTTTATAAATACACACACACAAATGTGTCTGTGTGTGCATGTATTATATATATATATATATATATATATATATATATATATATATATATATATATATGTATGTATGTATGTATGTATGTATATATATATATTGTTAGGAGGTCAGGTTTAGAAACGTGGTTGAGAATCTGATCCCTCCATGTGAATGCTGCTAGCTAACATACTATAATAGCTGCTGGTCAACCAATAACTTGTGAGTCAAGTGGGTAGATATAAACTAATGAAGCCTGTTGTATATGTATATGCTTGTCTGTGTGCATATGTGTTTTTGTATGAGTTTATATTTCTCCTTGTCTTTACGTGTGTTTGCTGACTTTAAAGACTGTAGACAAAAAAGCTTTGACATCAATACAGGCAGTCTCAGGCTTCTTGCCAGTTGTGTGATTTTCACAAATTAAAATGGCTCATAACTCTGTCTGAGCTGTTTGTTATTCAATAGTCTAGGGATTATTACCTTATTTGGAAACAAGTGAGGATTGGTGACAGGAAGGGTATCTGACCATAGAAAATCTTCCTCGGCATTCTGTCTGGCCCATGAAAACCTGGAAATGTGGATGTTAAAATGGTAATGATGATATTGTTGTATCATATATATAGTTATACATATAATAAGTACATCACAAATTGTATAACTATAATAATTTATCTATATATGTATATAATGTACATCATATATATATATATATATATCATCATCATCGTTTAACGTCTGCTTTCCATGCTAGCATGGAAAGCGGACATTAAACGATGATGATGATGATGATTGATATAT
>NC_068982.1:122754079-122760041 GCF_001194135.2 Octopus bimaculoides
ATATATCATCATCATCGTTTAACGTCTGCTTTCCATGCTAGCATGGAAAGCGGACATTAAACGATGATGATGATGATGATTGATATATATATATATATATATATATATATAGGCAAATAAGAAAATGGAGAGGATTATCAATTGACAAACATCAGCCTGTAAACATTCATTTGGATCTGTTCATTAATTAATTACAATCATAAGTAAGCAAAATGAATAAACAAATAAATAAATAAATAAGAATAGATAAATGAATAAAATGAGTGAAGAAATACTAAACTCTTACAGCTGTTTCTACTTTGGAGGTGTCCAACTTGCCAAGGTTTCCACATCATACTAGTAATATGCAGGGATTGTACAATGGTTGAACAAACATTGGACAGGAGTTGGACAATAATTGAGCCTCAATGCTTCATCAGAGAGGCCATAATTTTAGGAATCTAACATGTGAGGAAGTAAGATAAAATAATAAAATAAAATAATAAAAATAGTAAGGTATGGTAAAAAAGTCAATTCCAAGGTAATATCCATAAGTTATGGGATTACATCTTATGGTAAAGAAAGTCACTTCCATAAGTACTTTCTATAGGTTATGAGAGTTACATCCTATTTCAATTTACTGGGGGAAATAGCAATGGTAAGACGTTGTGGAGTGAGTTTAATGGGATGGTCCATTTCACAAGGGTCAAAAGTTAAAGGCTAATGGCTACGTAATAGAGTATCATAAAAATTAAATTTCTGTTTTACTCCCACTCATACCTATTATTCAATTGTGCTACTGCCCTGCAACAGTAAGCACTTGGATATAAATACGTAGGTATACATCCAGCAGTATATTGGATATTTATTATCCCTTAGACGGTTGTTCAACGTCTAACTCATATAGACATAATAGAGAAAGAGCTTGACACAGTCTTCTGACTTGCCAGCTCCTGTCAAACCATCCAACCCAAACCAGCATAGGAGGAGGACATTAAATGATGATGATATGTATGTATGTATGTATATCATCATCATCATCATCATCCACCATTAAAGGCAATTTATTCACAAAAATGTTTGACTTAAAAATATTTCAAATTATTATTGTAAAAATGCTCTGTTAATTTCCTGGTGAAACAAAATGAATATTCTAAATTTCATATGAAGTAGTCTCTAAAAAACTTATATCGCATATAAATTAACAAATGGTTGGATGGGCAGAACATTGTATTTGTCTTCCTTCACAGTAAAACTAAAATGTGTTTATACATAATGAATTTAGCTCTGTGTGTGTGTGTGTGTGTGATCAAATGTTTTAACTTTATGTTTAGTTTTGACCACTATAAATTTTCCTTTTTAAACTAAATATTTTAACTTGAATGAGGCGAGAAAATTGTTTCTATGTATTGATCTCTAAAGTGTTACCAGGCTTTAAAAAAACGAAAAAAAACTGGAATTGATTCATTTGACTAAAAATTCATCAAGGCAGTGCCTCAGTATGGCCTTAGTTTAACGACCGAAACAAGTAAACGATCAAAGGTGAAAAATTGTACCTGATTTAAATATTTTATTACTAAGAAAAATAATGACCCCACTATTTCTATACATCTAGTTCCTCCAAAAACACTACTGATATTTGCCATCCCCTGTGAACTCACAGTACC
This sequence comes from Octopus bimaculoides, assembly GCF_001194135.2. NCBI lineage: Eukaryota > Metazoa > Mollusca > Cephalopoda > Octopoda > Octopodidae > Octopus > Octopus bimaculoides. Next base: position 122,755,726 of record NC_068982.1, read on the forward strand.
CCAAAAATATGTTACTACCAGATTATAACTTCTGATCTAGCTATACATAAATTCTATAAGAAAGTGCTCGTTACCAGTCTAGATGAATAGAAGTGCTAAAAAAATTACTCAGTGTTTCATTAACTTGCAATTCCTAAGTGAAGTTCTACTAAAGGAATAACTTAAAAAACATTATTGTGGAGTCAGTAGGCTAACCACTTGTTAATGGATAATGAATAAATCTGATTAAGAAAAGTGAACTCTGTTTTTCCTCTGCTTATAAATGTTGCATATGATAAATAAATATTGATTGAGTTATTGACTGAATGATACTTTAATTTCCTTCTGTGATATTCCATTACTTTATAAGCATTCAAAGTGTCCTCTTAATATGAATACAAAGAGAAGTAAATAATTTTGATTGCACCTATCCCTTTGTCTATTTATATACTATATTGGAATTATTACCTTTGTATTACATATGATTCTCAATATATGATTCTGGTTGGTACACCTTGTTACTGCACTTCAGTCTGAATTTGAGTGCATTATCTAATAATGTTTGAGGGAATGAGGGATTGAAAACATGCTCAATGTAGAATTGATTGCATTTCAAGATCTGGTATCAGTTGATAAGTCTAGTATCTGATTTATTACTTGTTTTTGTAATGAATTGCACAATTTTGAAATTTTCATTTCTTCATAGCCTTATAGTCCAGAATAAAGGCCATATATGTGTGTGTGTGTGTGTGTGTGCATACATATATGTAGTGATCATAGGTTGAGATATCAAGAAATGCAAAAAACTCTTATACATTGGGATATTGAGACAATATTATTGGTTCCCAAATATATATTAAATTTCTGAGACAGAGCTACCAACTGCTGTTTTCAAGTCTGTATTTCATTGGAAATTAGTGTGGACCTTCTACATTTAAAAAATCTAGTTGGACTGGGATTTTTCATATATATATATATATGTGTGTGTGTGTGTGTATAAGATATTTGTAAGGATATCACCATAAAAGACACAATGATACGAAACAATACAGATAGAAACAGTAAAAAGTTCCTCAGATGTTATGTTTCATGGGTGTAACCAGGGCTTTTGAAATATGGACAGCTGTATTCATGATTATATCTATGTTTAAAATGATCTGACAGCTTGTAACACATGTTTTTCAAAAGCAGTTACATGTCCTGAAATTTTGATTTGGAATACCTTATCATCTATACAGATCAACAAAATTTTATACTTCTAACAAATATAACCAACTTAGATTTAATGGTTTTTGCAAATTAAGGTATGTCTAAGATTGTCAAAACATAATTCAGGATTTGGTTCTATGAAACAGCTACATAAAATGGTTGGCACTAGGAAGCATGAAATTGAGGAATATAATTTTTTTTTCTCAAATGCTCTACAAGCAATAATATATTTTCAATTGTCTCCAATAGCTCAATCTTGATCATTCTATCACCTCAGTCTTGTAGCCATCCATCCATACATGCATGCATACATACATACATACATACATACATACATACACCTTCCTTTCAGGGTTGATAAAGTACCAGCCCAGTGCTGGTTAGTCTTCTTTCCTTCTAGCAATCACATCTTGAGTGTTCTTTGGATCAAGAATAGGAGAGTCAAGAGAATAAGTGCATCTCTTGTTACTACACAGGCACCTAAAACAATTATTGAAAGTGTAATACATGCTACTAGATCATTTTCAATTCTGAGTGATTGCCATAGTTTATTATATGTGCGTGTGTAATTATAATTTTTATTTCATCTTTATAAGGTATGGTAGCTAAATGATTTGGTTACTGGTTTACTAAATTTTATCTCAGTAAATTAATGTATCTTTTGTTTGATCAAAGTTTACAGGTTAAAAAGAAAAAATAGTTATTATGGACAAAAGTCTAACTTTATTCTGACCTTTGCAAGTTTGAAGGAAAAAAATGGATTTCACAAAATCTTTCACTGAATTTTCTGTCATACAAGTCAATGTAGTATATAGTGTAAACATGTAGTGTAAATATTCAAACATCACTATCTTTCCAAATCATGCTGCATTTTACATGGAATTTTGTTTCCCTAAAGTCATCTTGAAGTATATACTGACCTACCTTTTGTGGCTGTAAATTTTGGCCTGAAAACTTTGACTTGCATGCCAGAAAGCACAATACTTTAAACAGTTTGTATTAAATCATTTAAAAATTTTAAACCAATATCTGAATGAAAAATTATCAAAACCAAAAATTCTGACTTGTTTTTAACAAACTACGTTATTCTTTTTGTCCAAAATAAACATTCTAATTCTCTGTATGTTTTTATTTCTATGTTAGTGTTGATGGTGATAAGATATATAACCCAGTTATTGAGGCAACCCTGTAGGACTTTATCTACTTAGGGCAAGTCTCATGCTGTAATTGCAATTTATCACTGAAATACAATGAAACACTCACCATGTATAGAGTGCTTCTGTTGTTTGCACATATTTGTTGTACCTATTTGCAACTTCATGGACTAAGCTATTCCAGGGTCAGCTATCCTGTCCATAATAAAGCAGTAATGATGCAATACAAATATTTATTAGCAATTTAGCTTTCTCTCAACTTAGCATATAAAACTTTCGGTGATCCAATAGCATAATGTCATATTTGAATACTGTCTATTTCTATTTGTATATGTGCACTTGTGTATAATATGCACTATGGAAAAAGGACTGTTTAGTCAGATGTATTATAATTTGCTGTTGAAAATAAATTGAGAATATTCATACATTCTAAACAAAACAAGAAATAATTTGTAAGTAACCTTTGCATTTATTTATCTGTGTAAACCATAAAAATTCACCTGCTGTAAAATCAACATTGTTTAATTCACACTATCAAGTCTTTCATTTTACATAAAAGAAAGTGTGCGTATTATACACAAATAAATACAGTATACTATATTATGCTATTGGATTCATTTCAATCATTTGTTTGAATGCTCTCTGGATTAACTTAGTCCTTTTCAAATATTAAAATAATCCTTAAGCCAGGGCAATACAAGATCTGCAATATCACTTGCAGTGGCTTTCTTTATAATGATATATAACATTGTTCCATTGTGACAGCTGAAGATATGGACATATGATTGTACATGTAGATGTATGTGTGTATGTATGGGATATATTTTGTATAATTATTTTTATTACTTTATAAGATTGATGCCTATATATAATTTATTGCTGCATATATATATTTATTGCTGCATAAATTTTCATAGCTGTGCCATGCTATGCTATTCAACTTAGTAGTGCTATTATTTAATTTGGTAATAATGCCAATTACAATTGCTCTTTATCTGTAATTTTCATGATTATTATTACTATTATTATTATTATTATTATTATTATTATTATTATTATTATTATTATTATTTTACTTCTCAGAGCTCTCTGTCTTACTTGCTCTGGTTGATTCTGTGAGAGCAGACAGCATCCTGTTGTCAGAGGTTTCTTTCCACAAATTATAAGCTTTGGAACTTGGATGTGAACTTATCGTGGAAGATATTCAATACCCAAGCACTAATCTCAAAATCCTAGCTGTCCCTAATAGAACAGATTATTACTATTATTATTATTATTATTATTATTATTATTATTATTATTATTATTAGACCTATAATCTATATAGTGTTATAAAATAAAATGCCAAAATACCAATTAACTGGGGTTAATTTAATCAACAAACACTCTCAAAAATTGTGCCTTTGTTAGAAATTATTATTGTTATTATTATTATTATTATTATTATTATTATTAAGGTGGAAAGCTGACAGAATCATTAGCACACCAGACAAAATGTTTTGTGACACTCCATCTGCTTCTACATTCTGGGTCCAATTTCTTTTGCAGTTGACTTTGCCTTTCATTCTTTCAGGGTTGATAAAATAAGTACCAGTCAAGTTCTGGGGTCGATGTAATCGACTAATCCCTTCTCCCAAAATTTCAGTCCTTATGCCTTTAGTAGAAAGGATTATTATTATTATTATTATTATTATTATTATTATTATTACCATCATCATCATCATCATCATCATTATTATTATTATTATTATTATCATGATTATTATTGCTTTTGCACAGCTTCTAACGCTGGAGATGTACTACAGTGTCAGCTGTTCACTACCAGTGAACTCAGATAACACCTCTTATTTTTCAAGCACCTTCTGGAGTGTTTGAGCAGTTCCAAGCAGTGCTGTTTTCTGCAAATGCTCCACCCTTATTGCAGCCTCTATTTGTTTCACGTACTTCTCGAGATTTTTGCTCGCTGTTCCCAGG
>NC_068982.1:122760051-122765568 GCF_001194135.2 Octopus bimaculoides
CAGCCTCTATTTGTTTCACGTACTTCTCGAGATTTTTGCTCGCTGTTCCCAGGGCTCCGACAACTATTGGTACTACTGCTACTTTTTTCATCGACCACAACTGATTAATTTCCCAAGCTAACCTGTCATATCTCTCGACTTTTCTTTCTTCGTTATCGCATACCTTGTTGTCAGCTGGGCATGCTATATCTATGATCCAGCATAGTTTGTTTTCTTACTCAGTTAAGATTATGTCCAGCTTCCTATTCTTTGTCTCATGATCGCACTGAATCATAAAATCCCATAGGATCTTTGCATTTCTATTTTCGACGATGCCTTCAGATTTTATTATTATTATTATTATTATTATTATTATTATGTTTTATTTCCTTCTTTCTTCAAATTTTCTTCCATTTCTCGCCATATGTTTTCCGTACACCTAGGGCAGAGAAACTTATTGTATGCATTCCCAGTTTACACACACAAATTCACAGGTAAAATATGTCTGTAAAAAAATTAATAAATAAATAAATTCGTGAATGGATGTTGTTTTCACAGCGATAATGCTCTTCTCAGTACATGGGTCTTCCAGTTAACATGATTTTTTGCACTTCCTGTAGGGATGGTAGGCCTGGTGTCATTTTCAAATAGGTTTCAGTACCTTTTTTTTTATCATTCCTAGAGATCCTACAAACACTGGTATGGTAGTCACCTTGAGATGCCACATTTTTTCAATTTCTATTAGCAAGTCTTTATATTTACTGATCTTGTCAAATTCTTTCGCCGCTATGTTGTGATCGCAAGGAATACTCATGCCAATTAATAAACATCTTTTTCGTCTGATCTTTTATAATAATATCCGGTTTATTAGCTTTTATAGTTTTGTCGGTATGTACGGGGAAGTCCCAGAGAATCGACACATTTTCTCCCTCAGTCACAGCTTCAGGATGGTGTTTATACCATTTGTCAGCGGTTTTGATTTTATAATGCCGACATTATTTTATTTGTTATTCTTCTGGAGTTGATTAAGTAACAGTCAAGTACTGGGGTTAATTTCATTGACCCATTCTCCTCCCTTGCCCAAAATTTGCAGCCTTGTGCCTATGTTAGAAATATCTATCTGTCTATTTATGTGCCTATCTATGTAAGGAGTCATTAGTAGTTGAACATAAAGCAGTGCATTGGTAAAATTACCAGAGTGCCAAAGAAAAATACCTTTTGGTATTCGTTCTTTTTTTTTTTTTTTGCATTTCATCCTTCCAGGGTCAATAAAATGAAGTGCATGTCAAGAAAAGTGGAGCAATCTAATTGACTTTATTCTACCCCAAAGTTTGTGGCCTTGAGTTGGCAGAATCATTATCATGTCAGACAACATACTTGGATGCATTTCATGTCTTTACACTATCAGTTCAATTTTCTGTGAGGTTGACTTTGCTTTTTGCCCTTTCAGAGTTGATAAAATAAGTACAACTTGAGTACTGAGGTCAATATAATCGAGTAATCCACACCCCCAGTAAAATTTCAGGCCTCATCCCTATAGCGGAAAGTATTATTATTATCTTTGATTTGATTCAGGTTCAGTCTTATTCTCGGCAGGATTTATGTGAGTAGTGGACTACTACCTGTAACTTTAGGTATCCACTAGCTTTCACTAGTCTTTCAAGTGCTTATAACCCTCCTGATAATCTTTCCTGTTTCTAAAAGGCAAACTGTCTGTAGAAGCTCTGCAGGACATTCTATTTCAATCTCCTTCAACCATTTGTCTATTTTGTTGCTTAGTTCCCAATGCACCAATTATTATTGGGACAACCCTTAACTTTTCATACACCAAATTCTTGCAATTTCAAATTTTAAGGGATTATATTTTTTTGTCTTTTTTTTTTTCATCCTCTTTCTTTATTATCCTGGAATCAAATGGACATGATGGATCAATAAGCAGTTTCACTTTTCCTTGTCTATTACTGTTTTGTCTGGCTTATTATTTTCTAGCTTCTCATCTGTTTGAATAGGAAAGTCCCACAAAATCTTACAAATCTCTGACTCCAGCACTCTTTCAACTCAGTGTTCATACCATGTGTCTCCAGCTTCAAATCCCCATTTCTGGCAAAGCCTCCAGTGTAAAACTTTTACAACTTTCCTCCTGTGCCAGCTTGGGGCATTCTGCAACAATGTGTGCCACTGTCTCATTCCAAGTTCAACAGACTGTACATTTTTCTGACACATCCTCCCCATATACATTTTTCCTCAAATTATTTATTTTTATCACTTGATCCTGGGTTGCTATAATTAGGATTTCCGTTTCTTTTTTTAATTGCCCCTTTTTTTTAGTCAAGCCCTGGATTTTTTTTCCACATACGTCTTCATTGACTCTCCAAAATTGACCACACAAAGGTTTCTCTTCAATTTGTCTAATGTGCTCTCTTTGAATTTCATTCTTGTCTTTTTCTCCTGTTCCAAACTTGATCACCTGTTCCTTATTCACTGTCTTTAATAGTTTCTCTGTGCTGTTCTGTAAATATTCTAGTAGGCTTTTTCTTTCCATTTGTACACACTCTTCATAACAATTAAGCCTCTTCTACCCTGGTCTCTTTAAGTGCAGCCAGTTGATAGCTTTCGGATGGTGGGCTCTATACACTGTCAAGTTTCTGTATGTCATTTTTGGTCCAGTCTACAATTCCAACTCCATATCTGATTAAGGGTACTGCTCTTGCATTTATTGCTTCAATAACATTTTTTTAATCCAGCTTTGACTGCAATAATTTTCTCACTCTCCTTGTATATTCTCTACAGGTAATTTATTTCATTTCTTCATCTTTCCTTTCATCTGCTTCCAATATCCCCAAATACTTATACTATTTTCCTTTCTCAACCACTTTCATTGTTTGTCCATTTGGCTTCCTTCAAATCTTCCTCATTTCATTTTCAACATAGTGCACTTTTCAATCCCAAATTCCATAACAACATCATTTTAGGAAATGCAAACAGTATGTATAAGATTTTCAAGCTGTTTCTCATTTTTTGCATAAATCTTTACATTACCCATAAAAGGAAGATGATTTATCTGACCATATCCTTTTCCCAAATCATAAGCTATTTTGATTTTTCACAATATCAAACTGTGCAGTATCACGGCCAATACAAATAGTAATAATAATCATCATCATCATCATCATCATTATTATTATTATTATTATTATTATTAATCGTTAGCATGCCAGGCAAAAATGCTTAGTATTTCATCAGCTGCTATGTTCTGAGTTTAAATTCCGCCAAGGTCAACTTTACCTTTCATCCTTTTGGGGTTGATAAAATGAGTACCAGTCAAGCACTGGGATTGACGTAATCAACTAACCCCCTCCCCCAATTTTTTCAGGCCTTGTGCTTATAGTAGAAAGGATTATTATTATTATTATTATTATTATTATTATTTAGGTGGCATAAGGTAGTAGATTAGCACGACTGTTAAAGTGCTGGACAAAATGCTTTGCAGTATTTGTTCCTGCTCTTCATGTTCAAGTTCAAATTTTGCCATGAAGAACTTTTCCTTCCTGCATCAATAAAATAAAACGTTAGTCAAGTATCACAGTTGATTCAGTCATGTATTTCCTGCCCCCAAATTTCTGACTTTGTATCGATGTAAGACTTTATCAAGCATACTGTTATTTGAAAAGTGCATCAATATTTTCCTGCTATCAATATTTTCCGCACTAGTAATGAGGTTCCTCTTGGAAGCCATGTATACAAAAGTTCAGCAACCATAAATGTTCTTAACCCTTTCTTTTCAATATTCCTATAGAAATATACTACCTTTGTTTCAAGTAATTTTGCAAATAATAAAGTATTAAGATAACTTGTCAATTATTAAGCTGGTATTTGGAATATAGATTAACATGAAACTTTAATGGAAGGTTTTAATTTAGATCCCTTTAAAACAAGAAGTTTTTTTTTATCATAAAACTAGGGCTGGTCTCAAGTATTAAAAGGGCTTATACAACAGTCTTGTAATATATATGGATCTTCATATTTAAACATTTTCTGGAATTTTCTCTTTAACTATCTCTATATTTATAGCTCATCTTTGATGTCTTTACAGCAGCAATTGTGAATCATCCCATTTGTAATAATTACAAATGGAATGATGGCCAATTCATTTCTTATAAGCTAAGTTAGAGTAATTTTCTTCATTTCTCAACTCGCTTCTGCATGACATTATATAGTCACTCAATTAGTAATGCTGTGTCAAGTATTACAATGCTATTTAGTTTTGTCATGTAAAATTATATCAGGTTGGTTGAAGTTAATGACGGTTAGTCTTTGCTACAATTCCATAGAATTTTAGCATTGACTACTTTTAAGACAGGTAGAGGTTCAATTCGTTGTTGTTGCAATTATTATTATTATTATTATTATTATTGTTTCCTTTCAGTTTCATATATATGTAGAATTATGTTGATGTTTATAATCTCCATTAAACTATTTGGTCTAAATTTAAAATCAGTCTTTTGTCATTTCATGTGTCGGTGATGACAGGGATAATAGTTGTGGTGGTGGTGATGATGGTGATGACAGTGATGATAAGATGACAAAACAAAATACTACTTTGTGTATTATTAGAATCAGTAACTTTTAAGTTGTACTTGTATGGTGTACATATGTATGTACATGTATGAAGTATTTTCATACAGTTTATATTCAACTTCAGTAATGTCTTTCATATTTTAATGTAATATGCATACACAACCCACCTCATACAGATATTGTGCCTATGTGTTGGATTACATATTATATTAAGCTGTCCTTTAACATGGATTTTGATAATTTCATATATGTATATGCACTTATATATATGTATACGTACATATTCATTATATATAAGGATTTCTAAAATTAAGAAGTTAAATATTATAAAGTGAATATGTTATGAATGAATTAATTACTAACAATTCTCAACATAAAATATATTGGACATGATAAGCACTAACTTGAGAAAGAAAAGATAAACTGGTCTTTCAGTGATGTTTACAATGGCCATGTGCGTGTGTGTGAGTATGTATATATATATATATATATATATATATACAATGCAAATAATTAGAAAATGGAGAAAACCACAGATTAACAAACACATTGATTGGACCACATTTATAACTTATTTTTTAATACAAAGCATGACATTACAAAATAGGTGATATAACATATCTTACAGCCATTACTGATCAGTTACCAAAATGCAGTCTATAAATAAATGCGAAAATAAAGTTCTTCATCTTCATAAGGCATTCAAATTAAAATACAATATAAATGTGGTCCAATGGATGTGTTTGTTAATCTGTGGTTTTCTCCATTTTCTAATTATTTGCACTGGTTCCTAATAAACTCTTGTTTATCCTGTTGTTATCTGCACTCTACATGTATGGTGTACCTGCACACCAGTGCCCAGGGATAATACAGGTAACGGATACCAATAGTATATACGGATATTTTATCCCTTAGTTACTATAACTGCTAACTCTGTTTACACTATATATATATATATAT
>NC_068982.1:122765622-122768604 GCF_001194135.2 Octopus bimaculoides
ATATGTAGACATTTATATAAATATCCAACTTATTCAGGAAGAGATATAAATATACATTTACCCTTATATTTAACTTACATGCTGCATATAGAATGGTGATTATTTTTATTCCTTCAACTGTAGATATATTTATTTCTTTTCTTTGTGTTAATTGTAAGACATTATAATGAAATTTTGATCAACTAAAAGCTCTCCAAAAAGATTTTGTTAAAAAATTTTTGCAAACTTATCTTTCATCAGAAAAATGGTAAAAAAAAAGTTTGGGTTGTTTTTCTACACTGATTTAAAGAAATATTCCATTTAAACTGAATAATGAATTCTATATATTATTCAAGACCTTTTTTTTTTCTCTTGTATTTAGCCATTTTTTTTTGTTTTTGCATTTTTATTTTTATTTACAAGGCGATGAAGATAGAACTGAACATATGCACCACATGCAGTTACTCCCAAGCTTTTTCCCATCATGTATGTGTGTAGCAATTCTACCAATTCTTCATTTGATGGATGATTTTGATGTAAACAATGATGGAATGTCTGGTAATATTCTTCTCTTTCTATCAAACGTTTTCAATACCATCATGCTACCCAGAGAATTATATCCCAAATTAATTTATTATTGAAATTAAAAGTTAATCCTGTACTGAAATTTATGTCAAGGGCCAGTAAAATGAATACCAGTCAAGTACTGAGCTAGCTATTATCATCTGTACCTCTCCCCCAAATCTTAGGCTTTTTGTCAATGTTAGAAATTATTATTATTATCATCATCATTATTATTATTATTATTATTATTATTATTATTATTATTATTATAGAGTGAGTGAGCTGACAGAACCATTAACACACCAGACATGCCTAATGGCATTTCATCCGTCTCTACATTTTGAGTTGAAATTCTGCCCAAGTTGACTTTGCCATTCATCCTTTCAGAATTGATGAAATAAGTACAAGGCTCAATGTAATCAACTAACTCCCTCCCATGAAAAATTTCAGGCTTTGTACCTGTAGCAGAAAAGATTGTTGTCATTATTATTATTATTTGATGAAAACTCTCAGCTTATTTTGCTGTGTATGATGGAAAGTGTCAGCTGTCCACAGCCAGCAACTAAGGTGACACATGCTTCAAGAACCCTGTGAAGAATTCTTGCAGTTCCAAGCAATACTGATTGTTGTAGGTGTTCCATCTTTACCAATCTTTTTGAGCCACTTTGGTAGTTGAATGCTGATACTTCCAAGAGTACCAGTTACTATTGGTAGCATGTCTACCTCCTCATTGACAACAACCTTCGTATTTCCCACTTCAAAACATCATAGTTGTTCAGTTTTCCTCCTTTTTTTTCTTTCATCCTGTTGTCACTGGGACATGCCATGTTGATCATCAGGCAGGTTCTTTCTTTTTTATTCACCACAACAATGTCCGGTTTCCAATGTCTGGTCAACTGATCACACTGAATCATTGCATCCCACAGCATTTTGCAATCTTCATTCTCAGTGACTCCTCCTTGGGTTTGCTCATATCATGTCTTTGCTCTTTGTAGGCTGTGATTTCCACAGAGCTTCCAATGGATCATATCATTATTATTTGAGGTTGATAAAAGTAAGGTACCAATTAAGTAATGTAATCAACTAGTCCACTCCTGCAAAATTTCAGGTCTTTGGCCTATACTAGAAAGAAAGAATTATTATTAAGGCAGGAAGCTGGCAGAATATAATGATAGTTTTGTTCAATTGTCAGGACATTCTGAGTTAAACTGCCTGGAGTTGATCCAAGCAGCTCGGTAGTATGAATGGCAGGGAAATAGATCAGCAATACTGGAATCCCTAAGCTGTGGCAGTCATTAGATGATTGGGGTTGTGAAGAGTTACTGAATGCAGTGGGGAAGTAGGTGAAGGCTGAGTGAGATGTGAGGGAGTGTTACAATAAGGAGATGGGACCTACATTAAGAAACTCCACTGACTTCAGTTGTTAGTTGGCTTATGTTAAATAGACTTTTGAATCACTCTGTAATTTGCTTTATTTTTTTCCATATCTTAACTGTTTTGTTACCATTCAGTGGCTGATACAGCTCGGAATGTGATCTGGAAATGTCTTGTTGATGACCCTGCCTTATTTCTCAGACATTTTTTGGAAAAACTTACCAACAAAGATCGGCAGGTAAATAATAAGCTTTTGATGTTCATAAAAAAATTTTGTTATAATTTCCGTTTTTTTTCTCTTTCTGAATTTGGATTAATTTATTCTCAAGCCATATTGACTCATAAGAATATTAATTATTTTTTGTTTACCAAGTTTTGATTGAACTTTGTATCATAGGCTATTGTGATGTTTTTCTACCAGATAAACCTGTACCCCTAGCATTTACACCAGTCATATATAACCTAAATATACATCTGTTTTATGTTCAAACCAGCCAACCAGCTCTAGCTTCTCATGTCTGCCCTACCATATTATCCTAAAAATAAACAATCAAATCACCAAAATTTCAAAGCTATGAGATAAAGCATGATTAATTCAAAACAATACGAATAATAAGAATTACATTTGAAAGAATAATCTGAATGCTAAAGGATTAATGTATGAAGGCAAAACTAGTTAGTAAGGAAGTTTCTTCAGCCAGAAAGTTCGATGCTTTATAATTACATTACCATAAACCTCATCCAGGAGATCATTCAGCTGTGATTTGACAAAGATTCACTCACCAATATGCTACAACTAGTGGGTTCTTTATGCCACTGCTACAGCCACTAAAATGGTTACTAGGTAGTGAGTTAATAGAGTTGTTTGACTATCAGATAGAATGTATTTGTTTCAGCTCTGAGTGTGCTGAGTTCAAATCATACCTAGGTCAGTTTTGCCTTCCATCTTCCATTTCATGGTTGATAAATAAAGCACTAGTCCAGTCCTGTACTGGGGTCAATTATTTGTCAGTTATTGCCTTCTTCTCACACACACACACACACACACACACACACACACACACA
>NC_068982.1:122768614-122771727 GCF_001194135.2 Octopus bimaculoides
CTCTCTCTCTCTCTCTCTCTCTCTCTCTCTCTCTCTCTCTCTCTTTCCATTGTAACTTCATCAGATGAATGGGATTAGGAAAAGGCTTAGAGGAGTCAGCAACATTTGTAACTCCAGCTAAGTCTCTGTCCTGGTTTGGGAAGTAGTCAATTTGATATCAACAATGTTCCTCTTTGTTTCAGGATCATACCTGTGTACTGGATTTTTGTATAAAATGACATGTCATGTATTGTGATTTTGGTCATACATTGCCTCTGATACCATAGCTACCATGCTGTTGCTGCAGAGGCAATATGTGATTGATCCTTACTCTTCTCATTTTTTTTTTACTCTCAATTCCTTTATAAGATTTGCCCCTGCTTGTAATCTCTTCCCATTTCCTATCCACTTGAAGGCTTTTGTTTGAACCAAACTCCAACGACCTTAACAAAATCTTTGGTTCAGAAATCCAAAATGAAGACCAGCATAAATTTGTCCCCAACTGTAAACTCACCAACTCATCCTGGCTGCTATTAGTGACAACCATCTCAGTTTCTATGGTGATCAACATCATGATAGTGATTTTGTTGGCATATGCTGACACAACTTTTCTACATGTTATTCCAAACAGAGAGTCTCTCAATAGTTTCAACTTTAGGGGTGATAAGAGTGGATATCCTTGACAGACCAAGTATGTGATTCAAAATGATTTCAATAAGTAATCATTTAGTCGGACCACTGAGCAGATACCACTTTAGAATGAAGCCACCCACACTCTGAATATGGGACCAAGACCAGCTGATCTGAGAACTACCACCAAAAACTGATTCAAATAGACTAGATCACCACCAAAGCTACATTTATTATCCATCTTTTCTATGTTGTATCACTTGAGATGGAGATGAGAGAGGATGTTGTATCACTTGAGCCCTGTTACACACCACATAAGTCTACACAATCCCAACTATGCAACCAGTGACAAGCACCAACCTCTTCTAGAACACTTTCATGAGAATCATAAACTCTAGCATTATGGGTCAGAAATTGTCAATTATAATACTAAAAATAAATAATAAACATATTATACTCGAATGGCTAAAATAGTATTGACTGGGACCAAATACTTTGCAATATTTTGTTACAGCCCAATGGCCTTTTGCCAAAATTTGAAACCAATATTTAGTTACACCTCTAAACATTGTAAAATCTAATTCTACTGTGGTTGAATTTGCTTGTCATCTCTTACACATGTGCAGGGAATGGGCATATTAAATTGCAAAACATCAAGATTGCAAAAATCAATTAAATACTAGTCTTGCTACATTGCATATATTATTTGGTTACAGCCATCCACATTCTGAATTTTCAAATCTGTTAGTTACAACTTAGCATTTCAATCCTCAGGGTTTCATAAAATCACCATCATCATTTAACATCCAGTCTCCATACTGGCATGAGTTGGATGGTTTGACATGGAGCTGGCTATCAGTGAGTTGTCTGGACTCCAACTGTCTGTTGTGACAGTCTCTATGACTGAATGCCCTTCCTAACACCAACCACATAACAATGTGCTGGGTGCTTTTTACATGTCACCTTTACGGGTGCATTTATGCAGCACCAGCATGGGTGCATTTACACATCACCAGCATGGATGCTTTTCAAGTGGCACCAAGGGCCTATTCAAGCAATTATATCTCCTTCCTATACATGTCATAAATTAACATTTTGCTTTAGTCATGAAGAAATTACTTTTCACATTTTGAATTAGAATTTGATAATTACATGGTTTTTCTTTTTCATTTTTCAGGAGGAACTAATATTCTTACTAAGAAAACTGCTTCTTTATTTTCGTGACTTACCAGCACAGATGGCACACTCGTTATTCAATTATTTGGTATGATCTGGAATGTTAATGTTTGAAGATTTTCCTTTTGAAAAGAGTTTACTTGAATTTTCATACGTGAAGAAAAATATCTTGTGTTGTATTTACTTGTTTGTTGAGTTGTTATTGTGAGAGTTGTTTTGAGAGAGAGATGGTGACGTTGTGCCAGGGCACTCTCAAGGTACAGGGATGAGAATATAAATGGGATGGTTGAGTGTTACTAAGGGTGCATGAATAGGGAATAGGGAGTTCAGATGAAGGCAAAGAGGTAGGGGATGCAGTGACTGGTGAAACCTGGGTATATGGAAATGAGGACAACAGTGGGCAGGGCAAGGACAGGATTGAGCTGCAGGAATGGAGGAAGGAGAAATAAACATAGTGCATGGAAAAGAGGAAAATGTGAAGAAGAGAAGAGGAGATGTAGTTTGATCTATTGGTGTACTGTGTGTCAAAAATTTTATTGTTATATGTGGGTGGAATACACAGCAATTTCAGAACTCAGTTTCGCTGAAGTGGGCGGGTTTACTCAAGAACATCATATTGCCAGACATCTTGATCCATTGTCATCGCCACTGTGAAGCCCAACATCCTGTGATCGGTCCTCACTACCTCATCCCATGTCTTCTTGAGTTTCTCCCTTCCACAAGTGCCATCCACTTTAAGTGATCAGAACTTCCTTATATAGTTATATTCATTCATACACATCACATGTCCAAACTAACATAATCTTCTGTTTTGCATACTGCATCTGATTCCTTTTACACCAACTTTTCTCTCATGTATATGGTTATATATGTATGTGTATACATGTGTATATATGTTTGTATATATGTATATATGTTTATATATATTTATATTTAATGACAATATCTGAGAATGTCTCAAGATGTCTTCTGTATTCAAATGAAATATTTTAAATTTGTTAATTTAAAAAGAAAAATCTGTCATCCATAAAATTTTTCAAAATATTTTTTATAATCTTTTTCTTCAATTACAAATGCTCATTTTTTTTCATTTCTTTGTAGATTGGTTATGTTATATTCTATGTGCGAACACCATCTGAAGGTGGGAAGGAATGTATTGCTGGTGCTCTTTCTCTTCTATGGCAGGTTTGTATATCATTTTAGACAGCTTAATTCTTGCAGTATATTTTAAGAGTTTTCATATTTCAAATTTTCTCAAAGTCATAACCATGGGGTGTGATTGAGCATGCCATTCATTCTGGAGTGTATGGCCTATTGACCCCCCCCCC
>NC_068982.1:122771912-122784782 GCF_001194135.2 Octopus bimaculoides
AAATTTGTTTAGTGGATTCTAAAAACTAATTTCACTTTATGGTGCTTCTATTTTCTGCTTAGATTATACCAAGTGTCGAAGAGATATATTTCAAAGATTTAAAGCAGACATTACGTAAAGAACAGTGTGATGTAAGTTGTTATTTTTGAGATGTTACATTCATTCACACACACACATACACAATATATATATATTGTGTGTGTATATATATATGTATATAAATTACTTACATGTCTTCCATAATCTTCTAAAATTTTGATTGCATTCCTATATTGTTACAATGAAAATTTGTATTTAACAAAGATTTTCTTTCACCTGATGATGTAGCTCAAATTCTGCATTATTTTGAACAAAATTTTTTGCATTTTGTATTAATGCAGACATGTAAGTAATTTGTTTATTATTAAATATGATAATATAAATTATTTGCCTGTTTTTGAATTACGAAACAATTTGTCGTGGTATTAGGATTTTTCTTATTGTTAAATAAAAGTTCATCAAAGTATTTCTCTGTCATTTACGACTTTATACACTCCCTACCCTTTTCTTTTGTATATTACTTATATATTCTATCAGATTTGTACAATGATACGTTAAGGAGCTTTTATGAGTACTACCGGATTACTTGAATCCATATATTGTGACTTATGCACCCACAAAACATATATAAACATAATGTTTCTGGTTACAAACCCACCCAGCCCCACACAGAGAATATATATATATATAAAATTAATTTACGAAGGTGTCATTAATTCTATTATTATCCAATGTAACTATTTTAAGAATGATAATAACAGAATCAATGACACAAGCGACAGCAGGCCAAAAAATAGCATTAAATAGCTGAGGGATTAAAATTAATCAAAGGACATACTAAGTATGTCCTTTGATTAATTTTATATGTGTGTGTGTGTTTCCTGCTCTTTTCCACCATCATCCCTACTTACCTTCAATAAACAGAGTTAATTTTTGCACTTGGGTTGCTGTCCATCTAACTGGACAATGTTACCAGACCAGTTCAGCACCTTGGACTTGTTTGTCAACAGGTGCAACACCACAGTGAACCAGTTTTACTTCCACAAGTGTTCTCAACACCCCAGCATCACTCTGGCCAAAGTCTCAGTCCAATACATTCTCTGATGCAGGGATGACTTTGTCATAAAATTGACTGACAAGGTCAGAGTTGTGATAGTTTATAATAACCTCTCCAAGATGCTGGCACTCTGACAACACCACCTCTTTATTACTCCTATGCTTCTGTCTGACACCCACCTACTAATAGCATGTGCCCTTCTTCATCCTCAATCTTGTTTCTTCCTGACTTCCTCCACCATTACCAACTCATTTTCCAAACTCCCCACCCCTCTACCATTTATTTCCTCTCCTAATTTCATAAGCCTGTCAGTTCTAGCCACCCCATTGTGTCTTCTTGTAAATACCTAATCGAACTGATATCCAAGTATCTCAGCCTCATCCTTTCACTCTTAGTTACTCCCTTCCCATGTCCCATGATGCCTACTGTACCCATCAATTCCCTCTGGCCCTTCCCATTTCCTCTTTACATGGATATTAAATTACTCAACACTGTCTCTCCTTACAACTATCAGAGGTCTACTGGACCTCTAATACTTCCTCAACCATTGTGCCATCCTCTTACTCAGTACACTTCTCCATCTAACTGAGTTAGTGTTCACCCTTAATTGCTTCTCTTTCATGGGTGACATCAATTAATAGGTATCTGGGTTGCTATAAGAATGAGAATGGATCCCAACTATATATGGGCAGAGTGCTTGACACTCTTTTGAATCAAGAAATTTCTGCATTAATCAACAATTTGTTTAGACAGTTATATTTTACAATGATTATTTATTTATTACTTTTCAAATTATATTCATTTCTGATTCATAATTTACATTTATTTTTAGCCTTTCCTTTTAGTTTCATCTAACGTTCCAAGTGCTAAAAAGATAATTGTGCATGGCCCAGATTTAGCAAGCATACCCTCTCAGTTTCCTATACAAGAGGTAATAATGCTTTCCTTTTCTTCTTAAACATTTAAAGTTAAACTTTGTATTTATTGACAAAATTTGAATGTAATTTTCACAGCTGTAATTTATATCTGTACTCACTGGTTGCAAATTTGAATAGCATAAATTATGGTATCTTAAACTGATAGTTGTTCTCAAAAGTAGTCAATTTTAATGGAAGTATAATTTCTTTAAATGGCTAAAACAGAAATTAATTGCAAACTTTAAGTATTATTGGTATTCTTCTCTGTCTGATTGAAAATTGGACTTTAGTTAGAGCACAACACATCACAGTTCTTGGAATCCCTCTAAAAGAAAAAAAAAAGAAAAAAAAGAAAAAGGCCCACTTTCAAATTATAAGGAAACCAAAGATATTGGTTGCTTCTATGAAAGAGGATTTCAATCCCAAGTAAAAAAGACCTAAGATGTAGAAAAAGAAAAAAAACTTTATTATCTTAAAAACTCAGCTGCCAACTCTGTTGAACAGTGTGCTGATCACTAACCTTGCGATCGTAATTAACCAAAGCAAAGAGATTAATTTATTGTGTAACTTTTGCCATGTTACATAAAACAGTTGTAGCATAATGTAGTATTTTATATATTTGTTTTATCACTGCCTTTTTGACTGTTTTTCGGTCCCAGGTCAATCCTGACTGAGTATACCTGCAATTAGGTGTTCCAGCAGTAGCTGTGAATATCTAGCATTAGATTGTTTAATGTGGCCTCTCTTTTTTATAGACAGTAGAGTGTGGAGGTACTTGAAGGTACTTAGCAGCTATTTTTAGCACTTAAAATTCCCTAGAATCACATACTAATAAAATGTGTACAATGTGCTTTGAGGGAATTTACTTGCTGTTTTTAGGAGTTCCAGAGATCTACAGAGACTCTTTCATTTGCTGATTATCATACCTTATGATATATCTGCTGCCCAAGTGGCATTCAGTTAGATTCAGTCAGAGGAAAAAATATAGCTCCTAGAATATATTTTTTGGTGTTTTATGAAATGAGTTTTTGAAATAAAAATCTAAGAATGTCATTCTTATCTTTCCATATCCTTCAATATCTACCATTTTTTTAATTCCAGGACACAAAATTTTCTCAGATTCTCACTGATTCTCTGGATTTCTTCAATATCCCTGAAGACCAGCATAACTCTTACTTCATTGTGGACACAAAATCAAGTAAGACCCCCAAACATAAAAATTTTCACTTCTATTTATAATATTCTTTTCTACTCTAGGCACAAGGCCCAAACTTTTGCGGGGAGGCGGGGCTAGTTCATTAGATTGACTCCAGTACACAACTGGTACTTAATTTATCGACCCTGAAAGGATGAAAGGCAAAGTTGACCTCGGCAGAATTTGAACGCAGAACATAGAGCCAGCTCACCGTCTTATTTCTATTTATAATATTGGACCAACTTAAGATGAGTTAAGAAACCCTGATTCTTCTTAACCATACTAAATTGTCTTCATTAACTTCCAATAAGCACTATTCAACATAAAAATAAAATGTTAAAAATGTTTAAAACACTTCTGATGAAGCTATATATAAGTTTGTAGAACTTCAAAATAAATGTTATTCTTTTTACTGTTTTTGTTTTTGCATTCACTGAATATTTGATATTTATTTATCAAATATATTTACTTGCATTTTTTTTTTCTAATTTGACAAATCCCAACTTTACTTTCAGATCATATGCACAACTTGAATTCATATGTACGTGACTTTTATTTTTTCCATCGAAATATCTACCCACAACTGAGCTTAGTTCATATGAACCCAGACGCTGCCTTTCAATCACTACAAAAGCAGGTACATATTTAGTTCTTTAATTTGTTTTAGCTACCATGGCTAAGGCCATGCTGAAGCACCAACTTCAAAATAGAATATTTTGCCTCAATGTCGTCTCTATGTATATCAAGAGGCCCAGTGTTTGTATCGAATTTTCAGTGTATGCGTATCTTTAATTGGTGAATCAATAAATTTATGAATGCTGATCTAATTTGGTTGTTAGCATTTTGTTAGTGGCTGAGTCGTATATCTGGATGTTTTTTTAAAGCCTTAGGGGGAAAACCTTGATCATATTTCATACTTCTATAGGGAAACAGTTGTACCACTGATAATCTTTGAGTAATAAGACTGTTGCAATATAGATTCCTGTTGCAAGAGTTTGTAGAAAGTACAATACATTCTATTCTGCTTCTTCCTCTCTCTCTCACTCACTCTCTATCTCTCTCTCTCACTCTCTCTCTCTCTCTCTCTCTCACTCTCTCTCTCTCTCTCTCTCACACACACACACACACACGTATTTACACATACATACATATAGACATACATACACTCATACATGTATGCATGCATACAACAACAAACGTTGGAGAATGGAGTTAGAAAATCATTTTTAAAACTTTATTTACAATTGTAAACATAATATTCTTTACATTTACAAAGTTTTGAGTAAAAGAAATCCTACATAGCTCATGGAAATTAGTCAATAGTTGCCATCATTGGTTACATTGGATAGTGATGAAACAGTTGTAAATGATGTATTAAAATGATTTGCTAACTCCATTCTTTGATAGTTGTTATTATACATACTCCATGGATATTTTGCAGATTTCTGGGTAATTGGAGTGGTGACATTTAAAATCTTCCCTCTTTTCAGTTTTCAGGCATCTGATGTCTATAGAAGTGTGTCATATGATAAAGACCAGGGTTATATAATCCCAATTCACTTGCTATGTATAATGCATGTATACATACAGATATATATATATATATATATATATATATATATATATATATATATATATATATATACATATTGTTAGAAAATCTCTGTTCAAAATAGAAGCAGTATACAATCAAAAAGTAGTGTTTATTGCCACTTTAACCCTTTCGTTACCAACCCGGCTGAAACCGCCTCTGGCTCTGTAGTTCAAATGTCTTGTTTTTATAAGTTTTGAATTAAGATTTTCCACCAAACCTTAGTCACAATTTATGTTTCTAACACCAGCTTAATGATAACTAAGATATTTTACTAAATTCTTTCTAATATTTAAAGTAACTGAAAAAAACAGAGCATTTCAAAATAAATAGAGTAACGAAAGGGTTAAATGTATGCTCCCTAAGAACTGATAATACTGCTATTTTAACCCCCAGGAAGACATCTCCTCCAGCTGGTTATTTAGTGTGCATTCACACTCAGTATTAATAATACATATATATCACTCCAGATCTTTATCTTTTTCCTAATAATTTCTGCTAATAATGAAAGTATATTGTCCTAACTTGAATTTATTTAAATTCTATTTTCTTTGTAGGCTTTTGTCTTAAAGTTTGTAGAATTTGGCAAAGTATTGTTTAGTAATGCTGTTTTACAAAGTACCCAGTCACACCAGGTAAATTTTTATGCATATTTCATCATATTCCTTTTTATGTTATTTTTTTTATTCTGTGTTAAAATTTCATAAGCTAAAATTCTGTTTTTGGTTTTTGGATATCTTGCTATATTTTTATTATGATTGAGATATTTGTCTCCAGATAAATGATGTTGATCTGTTCTTTGTAATCAAACTGAATTTGATCAAGTAATTCCTGAAATTATTGTAAACCTTTCATGTGTGCACATGCATATTGGCCATCTGAATACAAAAATTTCTAATTTCTAATTATAATTTTTTTTCTTGTTTTAGGTTCAAAACCATGTTTCATTCTTGCATGAAGAATTTATGAAGCTTCCAACTTTTCCACGTAAAGCGTTGGAAGCAGAATTCAATTTGTACTGTGGAAACTGGGGAAAGGTATGATCAATTTGAGAATTATGTTGTTTTTTTAATCCATACACGATATTAGACTGGGATTTTTTTTCTACATCCCTTAAACTAAGGAGCCCTCAATAATCTGAGAGGAAAAGTGAAAGAAAGAGTGATGATATAAGTTGAGCAAAAATTGAGGGGTTATAAATGGTTAAAGTATGACATGAGGAGCAGATTTATTGTCATCAGAGAGTGTTAGAAGAGGGATAACAGAAGGAACAGTGTCAGTGGATGAGTAATGAGAGGTAAAAATGTAGAACCAGAAGTTAGTGAGAGAGAGAGAGAGACAGAGAATAAGGTGGGTGGAGGAATGAGTGAATGTAGAAAAGTGGTAGAGAAAGTGAGAGAGAGATGCAAAGGGGTGCCAAGAAGGTGGTGGATCTATAGGCAGGGGTCAGTAAAAGGAAGAAAGTGATGAGAGGGTGTCAAGTGGTGAAGAAGACATGGTAGGGGAATTTTTGTGAAATAGAGGCAGAAAAGAGTTGTCATAGAGGTGAGTGGGGGACAGTGGATGAATGCAGTGAGAGCATCCCAGCCATCACCTTAGTTTTCATATTCTCTACACCATGCTTACACACTAATGTCTTCTCCAGCACTGCATGGTGTGGTTCTTTTTTGCAGGGTTCAGCATTTTGAAATTAGTCTTCACTGCATTTTTGTTTATTAATCATTAATTCAATGCATTTCTTAATTTTCGTTTCCTTTATAATTAGGAACTATATGGAATGGATACACTACACAAGTATTCATGGGTAAAAGTGAGTATATTTTATTTAAAAACTCATTCTAAAATATTGTAAAGTTAGTAGTGTTTCCTTCAAGGATTTCATTCAATAATCTATAGATTCATTCTCTGCTACAACTCTCTTCCAGAGTTACACATTTACCTCTAACATACTTCCAAGTGCAATTCTCTGCCTGCACACTTTCTTTCTCAAATAAAAACAAACTAAAACATTAAAAAAATACACACTTATTCTGATTTTAATGTATTGTCTAATTCATCTCTAATTCTTCATTTTTTTCCACTGTAACAAAGATTATACTTCCAACCGGATGTTGGTCTTTTCTTGCTAGTGCCAGCTATCAACTGTAGTCTACTTCTTAGAATCTAAACTATTTTTGGACCTTAACTCACTTCTCTCTCTCTCTCTTTCTCTCTCTCTCTCTCTCTCTCTGCTACTCTCTCTCTCTCTTTCTCTCTCTCTCCCTCCTATATATATAAATATATATATTTGTCTCTCTCCCTCTCTTAAGAATAAAAATGAAATAACTAATCCATCAAATCTATTTTATATGATAAAAATTATAATGCTATAATGAACTCTGTAATGGATATGAATATATAGGCCAACAGCTGATAATCTTCTCTCTCATCTGTTTATATAATAAACTCATGTTTAAGAAATTTACTTCACAATTACATAGTTCTAGGTTTCTTTCCACTGCATGAAGCTGCATGAAGAGTGTCTTCTACCAAAGCCTGATCAATAGCTATCTAGCTAAGAAGTTCATGCAGTTATAGTTTCTCTTTTTCAGGGGCTTAATCAGAAGACAAAATACAGTGAACCATGCTCTTTCTGTAAGGCATTTGAGACAGTTGGAGAGAGAGAGAGAGAGAGAGAGAGAGAGAGTATAGAAGCATGACTCATGGGTTATTTCTAGACTGGAGATCTGGTCCAAATGCTTGAAGCATGGTGAACTCTGCTAAAAGTACCCAAAAGCCAATGATTATGTCTGCAGTTCCAAGAACAAGTTCAGTCTAGTTTCTGTTTACCCAATTTTACTTACAAGGGTTGAGTTGACCCAAAGCTATGATAGAAGATACTTCTCTAAGGTGCTATGAAGCGGGAAGAAACCCCGACCCGTGTGATTGTAAAGTGGACTTCTTAACTACACAGCTTTTGATCAGGTAGATGAGAAATAGGACCATCAACTGTTGGATCATATGTTCATACATACCACAGGAATTCCTATTTATTTACTTCAGCAAAAATAGCATTCATTTCTTTTTTTAAATTACATGTGATGGACTGACTTTCTATTGTAATATAATCCTACAATATGCAAATGTATATGATCTCTATACTATTTGCTTTCCTTCTGCCTTGTTGAAAACACCCATTGAAAGTTTATTCAACATGTGTTGTTAATTTTATTTCTTAATTTAAAATGTTTATTTTTCCTTCCTCTAATAAGCATGTGACTTACAAAGAAATCATCATCATATTTATTTATCTATATTATTGTTCATTCTATGCATTGTATTCTTAGCTCACATATAAACAAGAAAGTACATAGCCTATATTATCATTATGTTTCATAGATTTCTGCAAGCTGCTGGGCTGGTTCTTGCCTACAGTCATTGTAGTATCAAGTAGATGAGAGACAAGTTACCTCTGGTGTTGTTTGCCAGTCTATCAAAAATAACTTTTCTCATGAACAGAAACGAATCTAGCACTGCAAACTAACAAACCACTAATTTACTGTCTAACCTGTATGCCTACTTAAAGCTATGTTGACTGAACCATTGAGAGCTATGTATCTCATCTAGGAAGTGCTGATAACAGATTATTATCCACACCCTGCTGCTTTGCTGCTCCTTTCCTGGTTCTGTATTAAAACTGAAACACTTTTTCTTGTACATGCCATTCTATTTCATACATACAATAGACTACCTTATGCGGCTGCCATCTTTTAGATGGTAAGGAGTAACAGTTAAACAGCTCCTTACTATCTCTATAACTGAAGGTTACTCACTAATGATCACTCTAACAACAATATCAGCAACAGTAACTCCTAATCACACTAAATCTCTGACACATTTTCTTACTGTCATTTCTTACTTCAATAATTTATACAAATCATTTATCTCCTGCTCCATTTATATTTTTCACTTTAATTCTGCTGCTTTTTAAAATATTCTCTGATTTTATATTGTTTTTTTTTTATTCCAGTTGATCAATACCATGTTCTCATCAATGAGCAAGACATTCAACTGGTCCAACGACCTACCTCTCTTCTTAAATGTTCTCAATGGAACTATAGTGCTACATTGTGAAGACACAGCTGTCCTTAGAAACTGTTTGGCTATTCTTATAAACACATCAAAACATTTTAAGCATATTTTTTCTACAAGTGGGTATGTGATCTCATTTCTGTCTTCACTTCTTCCACCTTTATTTATTTATTTTTTTTTTTTTTCGTTTGAACCAGTCTATTGTTCAGATGTGAATCTGGTCTTTAGGTTACTGGATCCATCTGACATACTCAAACCTTCAATCAACTACTTACGTGCTATAGATCATCGTTAGCAAGGCTGGAGAGGACTAAATAAAAACAACTATTTCAGTATTTTTTTATCTCCTCTCTATTGATAAGTCATTGAAAGCCTGAGAAACAGAGTTACGTCCCTATAAATATTTTTCAGAAAGAGGAAGTTTAAAAACAATGTCAAGTGTTCAGGATCTCTCTTTTACTCTTTTACTTGTTTCAGTCATTTGACTGTGGCTATGCTGGAGCACCGCCTTTAGTCGAGCAAATCAACCCCAGGACTTATTCTTTGTAAACCTAGTACTTACTCTATCGATCACTTTTGCCGAACTGCTAAGTTACGGGGACGTAAACACACCAGCATCAGTTGTCAAGCGATGTTGGGGGAACGAAATCTCACATCCATACGCACATACATATGTGTTTAATGCATGTTAAAGTGTTTGAACACAATGATGAATAGACAAGAAATTAAGAAACTTTAGAATCCTTATAAAGATAATTAGAAAATTTAAAAGAGGAAAAACATCATCATCATCATCGTTTAACGTCTGCTTTCCATGCTGGCATGGGTTGGACGGTTTGACTGAGGACTGGTGAGTCAGAGGCTGCACCAGGCTCAATCTGATCTGGCAAAGTTTCTACTGCTGGATGCCCTTCCTAACAGCAACCACTCAAAGAGTGTAGTGAGTGCTTTTACGTGACACCAGCATGAGGGCCAGTCAGGCAGTTCAAGCAACGACCACGCTCAAAAGGTGTTTTTTATGTGCCACCTGCACGGGAGCCAATCCATGGCCCTGGCAACGATCACGGTCAGATGTGCTTTTAACATTCCACTGGCACGAGTGCCAATCAGGCAGTACTGTCATCAGCCACGTCAGCAATTTTGATTTGTTTAGACTTGCCTCGATAGGTCTTCACAAGCAAAGTTCATTTTCCAATGAATGAGGGGTACTCATAAGTGGGCCAGTTACACCCCATGTTTGGATGTGCTTTTAATGTTCCACTGGCACGAGTGCCAATCATGTGGTACTGTCATCAGCCATGTCAGCGATTTTAGGTCTTCACAAGCAAAGTTTATTGTCCAAAAATAAACAACCAAATTTCCACTACCACCTACAAGAATTGGTTAGCATCAGACTTCCAACTATGCAGTGGAACTGTATCAGTAACTAAATCTTGAATATATAACATGTTTTGACACTTTATGGTTTATAATGTAATCACTAAATAAAATGAAACAAAATTACTAGGTGTGTTGAATATGACTATCATATCATGACTCGAGTGAGGGGGTATGGCGTAGTGGTTCGGGTATTATACTCACAGTTACATGATTTAGTTTCAGTTCCCGGACCGAGTGATGCATTGTGTTCTTGAACAAAACCTTTCATGCTGCTCTGTAACCACTTCAACACCATGCACCAGTACAGGTAATATCAATTTGATAGACTGAGTGACCTAATGTATAGCACAAACATTTAATCACTAAAGCAAATCATCTGTGTAGGTTGTTCAGTAAGAAATTACAGAATCCTCAATTGTCATCTACAACAGGAAAGTTCATTATCACAACTCTACAATTAAGTAATCATTTCAATCTCTGCATACAATCATCTCCTTAGAAAATATCCCTGGCCAAATGAGTACAATTTTGAAATGAAACTTAGTATATTATTACAAGTTTACTACTGCAAGTTTTAAAATATTATGTGTATATATATATATTCCAGCTTCTTGCATATAATGCCAACTATTCTTCGAGTGTACAGCAACAACCAACCAAACACCGTCCTGTGTAAAGCTATTGAGTTCACTTGCCGCCAATTTTACATCCTTCACAGAAAACCTTTTATACTTCAGGTATAGTAAAACAAACTATTAAGTTTCATATTTAAGTGAATTACTTGCTTTAAGAACAAATGATGTCTTGTTTTATGTACATGCATGCATGCATGCATACATACATACATACATACATACATATGTACGTACATGTGTGCGTGCGCATGCGTGAGTGTGTGTGTGTGTGAGTTAACAGAACTTGAAAGAAGTCCATTGTATATATATATGTATGCATGTATATGTGTATAAGTTTCTGTCTCCTTGCCTTGACATTGTATGATAATTGTAAGCAAGTGTCATGTCCTTTGTCATGTCCTTTGTTTCACTCTTCCACAGAACACATAGTCATGGGAAAAATTACCTGACTTAGAAACAGGTGAAGGTTGGCAACAGTAAGGGCATCTAGCCATAGAACATCTGCTTCAACAAATTCCACCTGACCCATGTGAGCATGGAAAAATGGATATTAAAACGACAATGATGATGATGATATATACATATATATATATATATATACATATATATAGTCATCATTGTAGATTCACTACTCTTATACTATGTACATTAATTCAAGCTAACTTGATCAAAAGAGTGAATAGATGACATGGACATTCCAAACACACTTCTCCCCCAATGATGATTTTCATGATTTTCTCTGGTACATTATCCTGCAGTTTGAAATATCTCACATCCCTCATTTTCACCATTGTAGAACACATGCAAGCCTCTTTTTACCTTTCTTTCTGTTATATACAGCTGATAACTAGCTTCTCTTCTAGACACTTGATATTGTTCTCTGTAGCTCTCACCCTCCCACTTCTAGTCTTTCCAGGTCTGTTTCTTCCATTTGACTGTTACCTTGCATCACCTACAACTGTTACCTTGCATCACCTACAACTGTTACCTTGCATCACCTACAACTCTACAGCCATCAGAAAGATACCTCATAGAAATTCCTGCTTGCCCTCTATGTTATAAGTCTCTAGTTCCTCCCTCATGTCAGGTGTCAACTAGTATTTCTCTAAACCTACAACTTTCAGTTTCTGTATCACCCCTCTTTAAATTTTACTATGTCTTTGAATGCATATGTAATTTTATAATTTACTAGCAGTATAGCCCGGCACTGCTCGGGATTAAGCTAGGATTATTAAGTGATCAAGTGCTTTATTTCAAACCAAAATAAGTAACATCGACATCAGATTTGAGCGAAATCCGTTGAAATTGGTTTGGCTGAAAATGGTTTGCTGGCAATTTGATTTGGAAATCCCATAAGGAATCAGTTTATTGGTTATTTCCACTCATTGATTGTTTTTTTTTAAAGTTGCATTAGAGATATGCATAGGAGAAGGTTGATCTGAAGGTTTGCATTGTGGATGTGGATTGGAGTAACTTAGGAAAACTTACCAACTGCCTTAACCCAAAAATAAGGGGCCTGTCCCTTCTAGGTTAACTCTAACCCTAACCCTGACCCTAAAACCATAACCCTAACACCAACCCTAATCCTAATCCTAACACTAACCTTAACCCTAATCCTAATCCTAACCGTAAAACCCTAACCCTAACCCTAAAACCCTAACCCTAAAACCTTAACCCTAAAACCCTAACCCTAAAACTCTAACCGTAACACCCTAGTGGAAATTGTGCAGGTGTTAATCTGAAAAATTACCAAACCCTTTTTGTGGTCCGAAAAACGGGTTGGGTGGGGTGACTGACAAATTGTTACATACGTTTTTGTTTCATAGTTGTGAAATATAAACAAAACTCTTTCGCTCCCAAAGTAGTATATGTGCGTGTGTGTGAGAGTGAGAGGGGGGAAAAAGATGAACGATTTGAAATAAATAAATGATTTAAAATAAATATATTTTAATTGTTGTGTGAGAAAGTATATATAATCTCATTAT
>NC_068982.1:122785139-122806439 GCF_001194135.2 Octopus bimaculoides
CTCTCTCTCTCTCTCTCTCTCCTTCACGTGCGTACGCACAGATTTGACTTCGCCATGTCAACAAACTTCAAAATTGGTAGAAGTTTATCGATTTTTACAGCTATACGTGGGTGCCTCTGAGAGAAAAAGTTGACGAAACTGCAGATAGGGTCATTCCGAATCTCCTCCTAAAATTGGAGCGACATGCGTGCTAATTTGTGGACGTGCATAAAGTACAATCATGTACACACACACACATCCTGCCTTATATATATACGGATAAACTTATCTAAAATGCAAAAACAGAAAGTAATCATGTAATGTGAAATATTTTACCCACTTCAAATATTTAATAAGCTGTTGATATATATTTTCAGATGTTTGGCAGTACTGCACCAATTCTAGATATGGACAGCTGTGTAACAAGAGTGTTTGACTGTAATAAGGTAAAAAATTCTTTTTTTATATTCTGTATGCTATTTCTTCAAAAAAAAACATCTCATCAACTATACAAAATGTCTAGGTTAACATGAAAAAAAGTTTTTTTACTCACTAATTTTGTTACTTGAAACAATAAACTACCAAATGACAGTGAAATAAGTTGAAATAATCTCTCTCTCTTTTTATTTTTTAAATTCCAGATACAACCTGAGTGCTTATTCAGAATTATCCTTGATATTGGTCATTCTGTTAATGATAATTTGGACATCCTTGATTTAGTGACTGGAGAGAAACCACTAAAGGCACTAGTAAGTTTTGACAAATTATAATCGAATTTCAATTTTCATTTCGTTTTTTTTTTTTTTTTAGATTTTGAATAACATACATTACTAGAGCAAGTTCTAGAAAAACTAAATCTGTAATCTATTTTTACCTTACAGTAAGAGAAAGTTCTCTTACATTAACAACACTAATGGTGACATAACTGAGTTATGCAACTATAATGTTACATAACGATAATGTCACCCAATTTCAATATGAAATTCCATACTTACTTAAGAAATCTCTTTTAAATATGATTATTGTGATATTCTTCACAAAATTTGGAAACTTAGCTGTAACTTTGTTTTGTAGTAAGAATTTTTTTTTAATTAGAACTGCAATTAGTCGATATTTCAATTACATTTGAGCTAGTGTAAGTCATAACACCTGTAAGGTTAATGCCGTTCTTTATTGACTATCTGATAAAAAGTTCAAATCTCACTACTGAACCTTTTATTTTGGGCACCTGGGCAATATGCAGAAATATGTATACATCTATTCCTCAATACTACTCCTTCCCTTAGTTGAGGGCACTTATCTTGTAAATTATTTGGTATCCACACTGCTGCTGGTGCCTTTTAAAAAGCACCCAGTCAAGTGGTTGGCACTAAGAAGAGTATCCAGCTGTAAAACTCATGCCAAAGCAGACGATAGAGATTAGTACAGTCTTCTGATTTGCCAGCTCCTGTTGAACCAGCCAACCCATGCCAGCATGGAAAACAGATGGTAAAGGATGATGATGATGTGTGCTTTAGTCTACCTGAATAATTTCAGGTTCTTACCCTATTTCATAATTATATTGGTTATTATCATCATCATCATCATCATCGTTTAACGTCCGCTTTCCATGCTAGCATGGGTTGGACGATTTGACTGAGGACTGGTGAAACCAGATGGCTACACCAGGCTCCAATCTGATTTGGCAGAGTTTCTACAGCTGGATGCCCTTCCCAAAGCCAACCACTCCGAGAGTGTAGTGGGTGCTTTTACGTGCCACCAGCACGAAGGCCAGTCAGGCGGTACTGGCAACGGCCATGCTCAAAATGGTGTATTTTATGTGCCACTTGCACAGGAGCCAGTCCAGCAGCACTGGCAACGATCTCACTCGAATGTCTTTACATGTGCCACTGGCACAAGTGCCAGGAAGGCGACGCTAGGCACAGGTGCCATCACGATTTCGCTTTCACTTGCCCCAACAGGTCTTCGCAAGCCGAGTTTAATGTCCAATTAAGGAGACGACGTTGGTTATAAAAGTGGTAAAAAAAATTTGTCCTTTCTAATTTTGGCACAAAGCCAGCAGTTTTGTGGGAAAGGGGAAGCTGACTGCATCAACCCCAGTACTCAAGTGGTACTTATTTTATCAACCCTGAAAAGATGAAAGGCAAAGTCAACCTTTGCAGCATTTGAACTCAGAATATAAAGAGCCAGAAGAAATGCCACTGAGCATTTTGTCCTGTATGCTAAGGAAAAAAAAATTATTTCTTTAAATGTCCAGATTTACAAAAAACTATCTTAGTCATATAAGCCAATACAAAAAAGAAAGTGAGAGTATATTTAACAAACTAAAAGAAGACCATCCCCAAATATATAACAATATTTAACTAATATAAACTATTAAACCAAAACTAAAATGGAAAAATTAATGAAATACAATGATGACATTGTGATTTTGATGATGTTTGTTTTTTGCTTAAATGTTTCTTTAAATTTATCCTCAAATATTATTTGTTCTGTAGGACTTTTGCTATGAAAATGATTCTGGAAACTTTGATATGGTTGATATTGTAAATATGTGTGTGACTGTCATTGCATATTCTCCTGATTCCTTCCGGAGCTACCAAATGTTGGTAAGTTGAAATCTATAATTTACATAAGAAAAACAATTCCTAGAACTTAGTCTTAACTCTGATCATTAATTAAGTATCTAATACTAGTATTTCCAAGACAGGGTTCCTCAGAACTATAGGATTCTACAAGAGGTTACCAGAAATTTCATGAGGAATAATGATATATAAGTTAATAATATGCAAATGTATTTTTAGTCATTTTTATGTTTAATTCTATTTTTTTTCTTATTTCATTTTATTTTATTATTCACACCCAGTATATTCAAAATATTGGCATCTCTGGGTTGTAAGGAGTCCTTAATTGGGAATTGTAAGAAAATTTATTTAACCCTTTTGATATCAACCCACCTGAAATCATCCCTGCTTCTATAAAGTTAATTCCTTATTTTCAAGTGATCTAAATTAAAATTTTACATCAAAATTTCATCTTAATTTATGTCCCACATGCCAATTTAACAATGACAAAGAGATAGTTTACTAAATTCTTCATTATTTTCAAAATTAGCTGAAACAAAGCCAGCGTATTTCATCAGAAATATGGAACGAAAAATGTCGAAATTTCTTAAACCTTGTTTGTGACATTTAATGGACTTAGCCCTGCAAAACTTTCAACAATAGTTTCATGACTTGTTTAATCATCGTCATCAGTGGTAGTAGCAGCATTCTAAGGATTACTTTTCCATGCCTGCACAGACCAGATGAAACTTCATTGAAGCTGAATTTTCTACAGTGAGGTGTACTTTAGATGTCAGCCTTCCTTTGTTTCTAAGCAAGGGAATAATTTCTTCAATCTATCAAACAACAAACAGCCTAGACAAGCTTTTATGATGGATTGCAAATAAATGTTATTATTTATACAAATAGTAATAGATTGGTTTATAGTAAATGCATGCTTCAAATCCTGTCAAGAATCTCAGACATACTTCTATGGTGGACTACAAACAAACAACACCGTTTATATGAACAGTGAGGCTTTGCCTCTAGTCAGCATGCACATACCAAGACAAGGAGCTTATTCACTCAATCATGCATGCACACACATGCATAAACACACGCAAACACAACAGGCTTCTTCCAATTCCACCTACCAAATTTCTCTCACAAAGTATTGTGAAAGAGGAAACCAGCCAACAACATCCCTAAACACATGGGTCCGTAGCAATCTTATTAAACACACAGCTACACAGGCATCTCTTATGAAATTTAACTCTGTAAAAGAGAAAGATTAATAAAGATAGTTAATAATATTTTCATGTTGTTGTTTCCTGAGGCATGAATGTATTTTAAATATTCCACAAGATTGGGAAATATTGATCTAAAATATTACACAACCTAAACTAGTTTTATGAAAAATATTTACAAGAAAATCATTTTTTTTTGTTTTTTCTTATAAAATTATTAATAAATTTAATAGCTGTTTATGATCAAATTCAAATTGAACATGAGTATTTGCGTGTTCGTGCATGCATGAGTGTGTGTATTGATGTACATGAGAGATGAGGAAAAGAGAAATAACCAGAACATTCATTCAATATATCCATCCATACTTAGACACTCTTGCACCCCCTCCACACACACACACAAGTTTATATTCTCATATTTAAATGCATGTATAATGATTTCTCTCAGATTGTCCTGGAAGTAGTTGTGCCAAGATTTTTGAAACATCTAAAGGAAGGAACTACGCAGAAAGAAAGCCTGAGTGCAGCTCAAGCAGAGATCCAAGCTATTACCAATATAGCTATCTCAATAAGAGCCTTGATTAATTCATGTGAAATATTCACAAGGTATAATAACCTCTCTTTTCAACTCAATATAATTTTTGTTCTATTCTATTCCTTTCATTATTAGATTTTGCTTCTTATTTTCCTTTCTAATTTTTGTTCATTTTTAAACTTAAATTGCAGTTTTAAAATTTTCAGTTTCAAAAGTTAACCAGTTTCATAGCAGTGTGATTTTATTACACCCAGCTGTGAAATATTTATTCCGATAATCCATACAAATAATAAATGTTTGATTCAAAAATAGATGAAAACGTTTGTGTTTTGTACAAATCTGTTATATGTAACAGAAGCAGTATTAGATTAAAGTAGTCATCTGTGCATCATACTTAATATAGATACATTGTAAAAGGCAGGTTTATTCCAGCATTTATCCTGAGATAATATTATGCTAAGCTTAAAAACACAAAATATATCAATATTGACAAATTTTATCTTGGCAATGGTTGGCCGTGAGTACACACTATTGACAATGCCCAATGAGGCAGAAATACATCTAGCATTCTTATCTACAGCTAGGATGATTTTGATCTACTACCAATATATGTTGTGTTTTAAAACACAGCACTTCTATAAGAGATATTACCTCAGGACAAATATCTCAGTAAATTGGCCTTTTGTGATATATTTACACTATGATATACTGATGACTATGTTAACGTTTTTTATTTTGTGTGTTGAGTATTTTTCAACATTTCTTATATGACACTATTGTCTTTTAGGGGACTCATTCTGACAATAAAAACATACACTGGTTTTAGTTAATTTTATTATTAGTTAACTAAGGCAGCAAACTAGCAGAATCGTTAGAGCATCAGACAAAATACCATACAATTTTTCTTATGATTCTTTATGTTCTGGTTTCATATCCTGCTGAGATCAACTGTCTTTCATCCCTTTGGAGTCAATCAAGTACTGGGGTCAGTAGTATTGACTAACCTTCCCCTTATAATTGTTGGTGTTGTATCTCAATCAGAAACTATATTTAATTGATTTGTCACTCTTTTACTATCCAGCTATGGGATTTTCAGTGATTTTCTTCTTTTTTTTTTTCCCTTTTTTTCATTCTCTAATTTCTCTGACAGAAATATGAGTATTCCACAGCGTCACATGGAGGTTGTAAATGCAAGCATGAAACCTATGCAGAATCATACCAACTTCTCCACACAAACATCTGGATATTATTATGATGATAAAGAAGAATCTCATACCAGGTCTGCAAAATGAATTCTCCAGTAAATTGATTTAGAACAGGAAATCATTTATAACCATGCTTAAATGTTGGTTTCTTGGTTCACTACATCCTAATATTCTAGAGGAATGAGAGAAATGGGAAATTGTGATGTTTATGCCTTTTAGAAGAAGCATAAGTAAAATAAATTAATCTAGCATGGGATGAATTGTTAGAACACCAGAAAGAATACTTTGAGTATTTGTTCCTATTTTCTGTGCTCTGAGTTCAAATCCTGCCAAGGCCAAGGCTTTTCATCTTTACAGGGTCAATAAAAATGTACCAATCTTGGACGTTGGATTGGTGGAACTGTAAGAATGTTAAACTTGATGTCTTGCAGTATCTGTCTTAGTATTTTGCCTTCTATGTACAGCCCCATCAAATCCAATGTCCTGAATTAGTATATTTTTATCAACCCTACAAAGATGAAAAGCAAAGTGACCTTGGTCAGATTTGAACAGAGACTATGGAGAAAGGAAGAAATACTGCGAGGCATCAGATAGGTGCTTTAGCATTTCATTCAATACTAGTTCAGTCTATTTTACTTATTCTATTTAATACATTTGTAAAAGACAAAAGTATCACAATTTCCCATTTCCCTCATTCCTCTAGAATCTTAGTATATAGTGTTCTACTTGGGTGGTAGATCTAAACCCTCACCCAGTTTAACATCATTTCCTGACATCTTGAGCACCTTTAGTGGAGTCCACTTTATTGCAAGCATTCAAACTAGATCTCCAGTTTGAGGATACCTTTTTCTCTCTGTCTTCCATCAATCTCAAAGGCCTTGTAAAGGCCACTGCCTACTCTCCTAACATAAAGATGAATAAATTGAACATAAATTGGATTGCAGTCTAAACCGGCCAAAAGCTTACAGCTCCTAAGGATTTTGTACATTTTTTTATATATTGATTTCATATAATTTTACTGTCTGTAGTAGGTGCTTAGTGGATAGCAAATTGGGTCAGTAATTTCATTTTGATTGCTAATTGGAATTGCTTGGAAAAGGCATGAATATGAGTATCCTACATTCTTAGTTCTACTATAAACTGAAGGCTGTATGCCTGTTTAAACCATGTACATTGATTATCTTTTCTTTTCTTTTTTTTTTTTTGTTTGAAATTTAATCAAGAAAGAGATACAGTTATATCTGTTTATAAGCTATAGATCACTGGTTCAAACTGGAAATGTGAAGTCTGATTTGAGTTATGTTATTTTTCAATCTGTTTGATGGGAGATTTGAAATTTAAAGTTAAAATGGACATATTTTTTCATTAGCTGAAATCAGTGATTTAGTGGTTGATAAGTCAATGAACAATTAAAGACATTTATAGATCCACGTTGAAAAAAAAATTCTGCTTTTTCATTAAATTTTGATTTAAGTTCAAATTTCAATTTTGATTTTTTTCTTTTCAATATTTTTATTTATCTATTTATTTTTACTTCAATTTCAATTTTATTAATTTGAAATTTCAAAACAAAATTACTAGAAAAAGAACACAAATAAAAACTAGTATCAAACTTTATCAATTTAACTGCTTCCATATATCATCATCATCATGTTGGGTATCATGGAACACATTATTACTTGCCATAATCTATATTTATTGTAAAATATTCCCATTCTGTTGAGCAATGATGAATCTTACAAATAACATCCAGTTATAAAAGTAACTTTAAGATATGAAAATACTTTAAATTATACTTACATTATGTAAAAGATCAAAATAATTATTCTGTTCTTAAATTAGTATTGTGGTGTAGAAAAATCTTAATAATATTTAATGATGTGACATGCACCACAAAACAACAGGTGAGCTTCCAGTGAGTCACGTCTGCAAACCTGTTGCTGGTTTTTCACCAGAGCAATTCCCTTCACTTAATCTGCTAACTCTGGTAAGAAAGACATGAAACCATCACACAGTATCAGTTCCCTTCCTTGTACTTTATTATGAAATCATTAATATTACTTTTATGTTTTTATTTATATTTTATGTCTTCAGCCGTGTTGGAGATGATGGCAGAAAGAAAGGATATGTGCCTGATGATGATGTTGATGCCAAGCAGGAATTTCGTAAACCCCGAGATACCTTGCTATTCATTTCCTCTGAGTTTTTCTCCAACTGTCACTTCCGTCTACGTGAATTGCGAAAAAAGAAGGCTGACCCCTCACTCCGTCCTGCTGATAAACCACCTGAGCTATTTGACTCTAAAACACATAATGTAAGTGAAGAACTAGGCAGAAGATCTACTTAGAATTGCTTTACCTTGTAAATCTTACAAGTTGTCATCAGGAAAATTGAACTATATCTTTTGTCTTATACTTATGTTAGTCATTGGACTGTTGCCATGTTGGGGCACTGTATTAGAGGATTTAAACAAATAAATCAATCCAAGTACTTACTTTGTAAGTCTGATACTTATTCTATTGATTTCTTTTGCTGGACTGCTACATTTCAGTGATATAAACAAGCTGACACCTGTTCTGAAACAGTTGGGTGACATACACACTTTTACATATATGGCATTAGGAAGGGTATCCAACTGTAGAAACTATGCCAAAGCTGACAGTTGAGGTTGGCACAATCCTCTGGCCTGCCAGCTCCTGTCAAACCATGCGACCCATGCCAGCATGGAAATCAGATGTTAAATGACGAGGATGATGATACACACACATATATACATATACTCATATGGTGGGTTTCCACACAGTTCCCCTCTCTCATGGCATTGTTAGCCTAGGGTTATAGTAAAAGACACTTGCCCAAGGTACCATGCAGTGGGGCTGAACCTGAAACCAGGTGACTGCAAAGCAAGCTACTTAACCACACAGTCCCAAATGTATTTCTTAAAAATTTAATCTCAATAATTTTTATTTATTTATATATTTATTTTAATTCTCCAGCGCCTTGCTGAAATTGCTCATACATTATTGAAGCTAGCTCCATATGACCCCTACAGCATATCTTGCCCGGGATTACAAAGGTATGTTGAATGGTTTAGGTTTTTGTAATATTTTCTATCTGGAACCAACTTAGCATATATTTGACTTTATAACTGATATATATTATATGTATTTATTTAACTATTACACTGTGTAACACGATTTTGTCCTTGGGTAGCATCTGTTATTTCCTATTTGCTTACCCCTAGAAAGTATGAAAAATGGCTAATATTTCCTTCAAACTTTGCTTTTGTTATATTTATTCAAACCCTAAAGCACCCCTCTCAGCACATGACTACGATGCTCCCCCACTACTTCTGCAAATGATCAGAGATGCACATATTGTCAAGCAAATCTGTGGTATTGTTATAACATGTCTGCTTCAGCAACTCAGCCCTGAATCTGTCTGAAATGTAATGGAAAATAGGTCAGTTTCAAAACATTTATGTCTAGATAGAAAGCAAATAGGAAATAATACTTACTGACCAAAACCCCCCCAAAATCACAATTTTGTTACACAGTGTTATATATAAACTTTCATTACGCTTAGTCAAACTAGTCATTATAAAAATAAATACCAATTCTAGTAGAGAGATGAATTGGTTAAGTACAGAGTTATGTTACAGAATGGTGGCACAACAATCCACTGGTTTCCTTTCAGTTTTCTTTTCTAATCATATTTGCTTGTTCTACTGCAGGAATAAGTAAAAAAAAAACAGAAAGTTTGGTGTCTTATCCATAATACAATGAAATGCTTGTCACTAGATGTGGATACACAAAATATCCTTTTCCTTTATTGTTATCTCTTTATTCTGAGGATGTCACAATATCATGAAATCATGGTATTGACCAGACTACTGGATGTTGTCATACATTGTTGATCACAATGTGCTTCAGATCGTTTTAGCTTTTGAATGACTCCACCCCACTGGCTAGGCAAGCAGGCCAACATTCCCCTTGATCAGAAGTCTATTCCATCACAGGGTTACCCTTTTACAGCTAAGTGAACTTGAACAACATGAAATGAAGTGTTTTAATCAAGAACACAATATGTTATCTGACCCAGGAATCGAACCCATGATCTAGCAATCCTGAGTGCAATGCCCTAACCAATAGGCCATGCACCTTCACATTCTAAAGATATGGGTAACTAATAATGGTGAGGAAGCTAAAGTTATTACAAATGAAAATATTTTGTAACCATTGCATAGTTGTAACTCCCAATAAAGAATTGATGCTAAAATACTGTTGCAAATCCTCTCCCCTGTTCAAGCTACTGACGACAGGTAAACCCACAGGTTGGTATAATGGCTCTGTTTAGGAGTTGAAATGAAGTTAAAACTCAGCTCAGCATTTGCTTAACACCACATGAAGTAAAAATAATTAAAATAATTTATTGTTTTTTTTTCTTTCTATCTATATTTTTTGTTATCATTAGATTGTGATCCATCAATGAAACAACACTGGCTGACACTTGGTTGCCTTTAACTGATTTCTTTCTGTTATAACCGCTCAGTTTAGAGACAGATTCAACTCTGAGGATGAGTTTCCTCAGTCTATGTGAAATAAACCATTTTTGTTAGACATAACAATAAATTACTAACAAAAAAATACATTCTTTTCTTTAAACAGATCTCAAAGCACACACACAGGTATAAAAAACAGCATGTAAGTATTGGGTTGAAAAACTTTTCTGAATAGCAAAAAAAAATCAAAGGCTTCAACTTTTTTATATCCAAACAGGTTTTACAACTCAATATTTACATGCTATTATTTGTAGCTTTATGTGCATCAAGATCTACTGTTCCAAAAAAGAATTATTTCATGTTTTCTCAAAAGTTTGTAAATTCTTTTGACATTGAAAAGATATACAAGTACTTGTTTTCCTCTGCAAATGTGACAAATGATTGTTGACTTGTATTTTTTATTCATTAGTTACATGGTCCATGTCCTGCCAATAACTGACTGGTCCCAAGAACAAATTCGGCCTGCTTTAATTCTCATACTCCGCAGACTGGACAGACTTTTCAGTAAAGTTTCAAAAAAGTTGTTGGTTAGGGTAAGTATTTTCTCATACTTTTCTCTATCAGCTTTCTGATTCTCAATGCTTCCAAGGTTTATTGTGCTTATCTTTTCTTATTAACCTAACACTATTTTGGTTAAGTTGTTTTTTGTTGTTTTCTTATCGCTCTCAATATATCAGAAGATGTCACATTTGCATTGGAATTTAACCTCATGTTCAAGGTGCTAAGTGAATGAGAGGCATTTCTTCTGATTATATGACCATTTCATTACAGATTTTGATCCTAAGAGAATTTGAATCCAGCTCTATAAGTTTCAGTAAACATTAAGCATTTAATTACATAGAATTTTTTTTAACAAATTGTAGTTTTTCACATGTTTTTACATTTTAACCACATCGTACGTCATATATAGTACACGGGTAACTGATCCAACCTGCATCATGTATCACTATTGGTACACAGTATAAATTTAAAGAAATTTTAAAAACTGATATTCTAATGAACTTATTTATCATTATACATGATTTATGTTTTAGAAATGAAGGATAATAAATAAATTTTGCAAATTTATAATATATATTCTTGTTTCATTATCAAAACTTATCAATAATAATAAAGTAAAATAAGTAATAAGAAAAAGCAACTGAACAAATGCTAGTGAGGCTTAATGGCTAAACTCAGAGATGCGTTTAAAGTGTTAAAAGTTTAATAGTTTTCTTACAGTTAACATTCAGACATTATCTAGAAAACATTGCATAAATATAAAAAAAAGAGGAACATACTGATCAGAAATTTAGCTTGGATATTCTGGGAAATATCTCAAATTATTGTAAGAACATCCATAATGGCCTTATACTATAGTGTAACTGAATACCATTCACAGCATGGACATATAATGACTATATGAATACTGACAACCAGTAAAATGAAATGATGTCAATTGCATTTAGTGTCATTTAATTATATCTTTGATGTTGTGGCAATAATAAGTGCAACTGTTCCACTTCTTGTCCACTGAGAGAAGACCATTCACAAACAGCACCATCATATGAGAAACACAAATACTGTCAGGCCTTTTAAACAAATAACTGATAGAGCATCCTTTATCTCATGGCTATAATCAAGAACACCTTTCTATATATTAGTAAAAGTGAACTTCAGTGCTAATGAAGCCTTGTGTGGTGAGTGTAGAGAGCATCCGCCCAGCTACAAGTTCAGAACCAGTAAAACCTGGTTGGGGACCCTACTCAACCACTGCCCGGTTTCTATCATCCAAACAGAAAGTATATAGAAATCAGCTGAGGTTAGTTTATGGCAGGCCAAAGTTAATCTACATCAACAGAGATATTATGATTCTCTATATATATCAAGGATGTCGAATATACCCACAATACACTAACCACCTTGTGTTGTACTCAGGTGCGTAGCTAGAGTTGGGTAAGCAGGGCACATGCCCTGGGCACCACTTTGAGAGGAGTGCAATTTTGACCAAGATCATTTTCTAATTAAGCTATTAAACAAACGTTAAACCTTTTCAGGCATGGTTTGTTTTGCTTATCACCATCCATGCCACTAAACTCCTTTTCTATGCAAGTTTCCACTTTTCAATTGGGTGTGGGGGAACAATTTTGATGCTTGCTCTGGGTGCTATTTACTGTAGCTACAACCTTGGTTGTACTGTCTGATTATTTTGATCCTGATGGGAACAATCTATAAAACTAATGGCGAATACATCAACTGGGTTTCACATGTAAATTTGGAGATGTGAAAGTCATCATTGAAGCAACTAATCTGGAGTAACCTATTCAACTAAAAGTTTATGTTGATATTAAGTACTCCCAGTTAGTTCTGTTTGTGTATTCTTGTGACATGAGGTTAACCAATTAAAGTACTATTGAAATGGCATTCTATAAATAACCACCTCACCTTTGTTCTTAGACATCGTGTTCTAAATTTTTGGACTTAATGTTGGTTACAATTTTGAGCAGAGAATCAGCCAGTATGATATCTACATGGTTACTCAACCTGATAGATATAGTAGTCAAATCTGCTTCAAATCGTACCAAAACTTCATCATCATCATTGTTTAATGTCTGTTGGATGGTTCAATTGGACTGGCCAGACTCCAAACTGTCTGTTGTGGCATGGTTTGTACAGTTGAATGCCCTTCCTAATACCAATCACTTTGTCCTGAGTGCTTTTTACGTGGCACTGGCACTTGTAAAGGATAAGCCTGTATGTATGGATCCTAAAAAAAGAAATGATAATATAGTAATAGATAGACTAGAGGAAATGTTTAACCAATAGTTGGAATGCCTTTGATCAAAGATCTACTCAATCAAACTTGATCTGGGGTTAAACAAAATTTAATGAGTATGTAAATCTGATGAGTTAAAACAGAAAATAGAAAAGGGTTAGGAAGAAATGTTATAAAAAGTCTTTGGAATATTTCATAACATAAATAACAACACTCAAAATGTTTAAATGATAGTTGATTGTAAAACTTGTCCTTTATTAATAATATGAGTGAAATAAACATTGGAGATGCTTCACTCCATGCAGAAACTGCAGGAGATACTCAGATATTGCAAGCTCTTCTGATGCAGTACATTGTTGGAAACTTTTCTCTAACATCAGCAGGAACCTCAGAGTCACAAGCATTTTGTTCCTTAGCCTGTACACTTCACCTGAATGGAACAGTGAAGGGTGAATTAGTCTTCACCTGCCGAAGGGTTCCAACTGTGGTCTTGTCAACCATAGTCATCTCGAGCTAGTTTCAGCTGCCATGCTTATCTCCTTGGTGGCTTTCATCAGTTGTCTGTATTTCAAACAGCCACTGCAGGAAATTTATATATATTATTTTACTTTTATTTCTATCCTCTTATTTTTAGATACTTTAATTAATGTTAGAGATATTCTTAATGAGTTTTTGATAAGAGTGTATTTTTTTTTCAGTCTTTGTGAATTCTAATTAAACATTTAAACAGTGTTCAATATGAATTTTTTACTCCTTATATAAACAGAATTAACACTGGATCATCATATGGCACTATTGACCTTCTAGTTTCATACAGAATTTTAATGATAAGGGGTGTAAACATTTAAACATTTAAAACAATCATATTGTTAAACTGCTTCACAAAAATAAAGCTTTCTCTTCAGGACCAGAAAATATTTCTGCTCTGAACACTTGTTGTTCCTCAACAAGACATCAGTATGATCCATTTTAGAATACTACTCATATTTCTGGAATGAAGCAGCTCCTGTAACTACAAACAAACATTTTAATGTTGCATCCAGCAGTAAAAGCCATCTCATTGATTAACAAACATTCATTCACCATTTTTATTTAGGTTCTTCGCACCAGCAACTAATATTATTTCAAATGGGCTTGCATCTTATTTCAGAAAAATCAAAGCTGAAAGTTGCTTATTATTATTATTATCATCATCATCATCATCATCATCATTATTATTATTATTATTATTATTATTATTATTATTATTATTATTATTATTATTATTACTATTATTATTATTATACACCATACAATTTATATTTCTACTTTGTTTTTGCAATATGAATGAATGGGGTTTTTTTTTGTCTTTCATATACACATTTCATTTGTTTTGCTCGCTTTTTACATAAATATACATCATGAAAGAAATAATCTTTTTTTAAAACATTTATTTTAAGTTAGCTTCAATGTTTTATAATAATTATTTCAGATTTACAGCACTATAATCTCTAGGGTTTTTTTTATTTAAATATTTTTTTCAATTTTATTTTTGAAAAATAAATTATTTTCTATGCTGTATTTGAAGCTTTATATTCTTGATTAGCATTACACCATTTTTATTGCACTGTGCTTCAGCAAGGATGTCATGAGGTAAGGGTCATTCTTGTTCCATATATATATATATATATACATATATATCTAACATTTAGCTCTGCTCTTCACAGTCACGGCACATTTGCCTTTAGGTCGGTATTAACTGCATCTGCTCAAACTGCCACTACTGCTGCTGTTGCTGCTGCTGCTGCTGCTCTCAATGTTTGCTGCCAAGTTTCAAGTTTTTGTAAACCATCATCATCATCATAATCATCATCTCCACCATTGTCATCACTGCCACTGTCATTGTTACTCATTTTAATTCACTCCATCTCATACATTGTCCAAAGTGGTTGTTATTGTTGTTGTTGTTATTATTATTATTATTATTATTATTATTATTATTATTATTATAATGCTTATTCAGAAATAGATCTGAAGCTGCTGTTTGTTTTGTTTTGTTGAATTGATTTTTGACTTTTGCTACAGCTTGCTGTTAATAGAGCAATATAGAATTCCTCTGCTCCTGGAAGCTTCTATTATTTCCAATAAACAATGTGTCTTCTATTGCCATTTTTGCTGTTCAACTTTGAAAACAACTATAAATATCTATTCTTGTAAACCATAAAATATTTATTTATATGACGAAATGTGTAATATGTATTCAACTCTCTAAATTTTAATATTTGGTCCATTAATAAATCATTTGAACTCCAATTATTTTTATGATGAGATATCAATTATAAAGAAATTTCTAAAGTTACATTTTATGATTCAAAAGACAAATTCAGAAGTAATTTTTCCTAAGTTTCTATAAACTCTTTAACATTTGAATAGGTCATATTCAACCCAAATATTCAGCTGGTTTTATATTCAGACTGGTCAGATGGTGCTTTTCACACCTATCCTACAATGTCATTCTAAAAATAAACAATCATTTCATCAAAATTTCAAAGCTGCAAAATAATGCATGATTAATTCAAAACTAACTCAATTATTCAATTGTGCTCTTGCTCAATGGAGCTGATGTCATTCCAGGTTAGTGATCCCAGAGGTGTCATCATGTGTAGAGCCAACCAAACCTGCCAGTGACCCCTATTGCTGGCAGACCCATGCCAGCCCTTCTACATCCTCCAAGATGACATCAGGCCTCTAAAGATCTTCCTTACTCACGTCCAGCTATCTAGTTCAGGGCATGCCACAGGGCCTCTTCCGGCCTGCAGTTTCTGTGTCAAACAAGTGTAAGGCCTTGATAGGATGATCTGGCAGGAAGTGGAAGACTTGTCTGTTTCAGTGAATGTAGTGGATGGCTATGAGGTGGGAGGCTGTGAGCTGATGTGCACATGCA
The DNA here is from genome assembly GCF_001194135.2 of Octopus bimaculoides. NCBI lineage: Eukaryota > Metazoa > Mollusca > Cephalopoda > Octopoda > Octopodidae > Octopus > Octopus bimaculoides. Next base: position 122,800,888 of record NC_068982.1, read on the forward strand.
CATAGCTCTTCGTTGGAAATGTGATGGCACCATCTAATGTTCTCAATGGTTCTCAGAGCTCTGCTATCAAAACCATCAATCTCCTTTGCCAGGGTCTGCATGAGGTGCTACGTTTCTGCTCCATAGAGAACAGAGAGGACCAATGATTTCTAAATGCAAACAAAGTGAATAAATGAGCATTATATTTGACAGAGTAATCCGAATGCGAAAGAGTATCTTCTTTTTCTGATTGAAATTCTAAAAAAAAATAAAACAATTAATATAAATTTGTCCAGCCAGAATCTATTCATTGAATTATCCAGCAAGAGTACTATCTAAAGCAAAAGCAGTAATATTTCTTCCACTTCCTTTAATGCCTCACCTTGTTCACCTTCTATCACTCTTTCTCTTAATCTGCCCTTTTGGTTACATTGACTTGAACAAATGAAGACAACATAGAGTAGTGTAGACTCTTTCATCTTGCTAGGTACAAGGTTACCTCACTGGTGCTGGTGCCACAATAAAATGTAGTCAGTACACTCTGCAAATGGGTTGATGATCAAGTGGAAACAATGTACAGTCAAGAGGGCTTTAGTCTTATCAAAAATGTAACATCATCTCTAGTGCTGGTGCATGTTGAAATTATATCCAATACAATCCGTAAAGTATTCAGTGTCAGAAAAGGGATCAAACCATAGATATAAAACTGAAAGTGAAATGTATAAGCAAGACACAGTCCCTCAAGAAATGACTCAGATTGACTTTCCATTGGTTACAATTAAAAATTATTTCAATTAGCTAATTAGTATTTTACCGAATGAATATACTAGATTTGTTTATTTTTAAAGAAAAACAATGGAACATTCATATTACTACAAAATTGTGTCTTTATTGTAACTCCTTTTTCTTGGTAATGCTTTTGCTATAAACAGCAAACAAGTGGGCGTTTTGAGGTTTCTTTTTTCTTTCTTTCCTGAACCATAAGATTGACTATGGGTTTATTATTTCAAATTTGTGAATTTGCTGTTTTATATTTTTCATTTATTCAACTACAGTTTCTTTCTCAACATTTTATTATCCACACTCTTCTCTGAAGTTGTCAGAAAGCAACCACTAATCTGTTACTTCACTCTACACTTAATCAGTTTATCACTCAACTTGAACTGGGATATCTATAATGATTACAATTTGACTATCAGTAATTCATTTGCAACTAATCTGTATTCCCTGACCTTGATGTTACCTTTAAAATTCACTTCTTTCATTCAACAGAATGGTTTAGATACAGAAAAATCTAAGAAAGTTCAATGCTACATATTTTAAAATATAAATCAGAGAAACTAATTAAATCTATCATTTTAAAAATGTTTTTTACTGTTGTAATAATTATTTAGGAATATTGTAAAATCCCTTAGAAGGTTAAAATTTTCAAACAACATCGCTCACTATTCCTAAGGCAGTTGTTGGGGTAGAGTCCTCAAGCACTTCCTCCATCTGGTCCTCTAAAAAGCAATTGTATAGAGGTCTCCTGCCAGTTGGCTTGACTCGAAGACTCTGTATTGTAATTCTTTCTTGTGACATTTTAATCATGTCTGTTGTGCTGGAGCTATAACTTCTCAATCCATTGAAGTAATGACTCAAGCTGGAAAGACTCTCTGATCTCTGAGTTATGCACTCTGTTGAGTAACATTACTTCAGAGATCCTTTGAAGAAACTTCATTTCTGTCACTTGTATTCATGATCATATTCTTTCAGTCCTTACCCAACATTCAGGACCAGTAATTTTGAGGGGCCAAGTCAATTGCATTGACTCCACTACTTGACTGGTACTTTATTTTATCAACCCCAAAAGGATGAAAGTTGATGCCAGTAGAATTTGAACTCAGAATGTAACCTATCAGAAGTGCCATTATGTCTGATGTGTTAACGATTCTGCTACCTCTAATGCATCTAAAATATTGTTAATATCTAATAAATTTTTGACCTGTTCATTCAGAATAAAGTGTTTTTTTTTTTTCTTCCACTTGTAATTTTAGATTAGTCAAATACTTCATATTGCTTTGATATAAATAATTTCTGAAAATAAATTCTACTTTTACTTAGTTATAAATGACAACTTTCTTGAGTTCTACTGTAACATGTGCTCAAAATTTACGTATCTGGCTATTTATCTTAAGTCAAAAGATTAAAAGAAGCTCTCTCTCTTTCTCTTTCTCTCTCTTTCTCTCTCTCTCTCTCCTTCTCTCTCTCTCTCTCTCTCTCTCTCTCTCTCTCTCTCTCTCTCTCTCTCTATCTATCTATCTATCTATCTTTATCTCCTACCATTCACTGAAGCTTGGAAATCAGATTCTGGCAGACCTACCAATTGTAGTGATTAACTTTATATACAGTTTCCATTCATGAGAGAATTTGTGCATGCCAACACAATTCAGCTTGTGATTTTGGAAATAGTTTTAATCAGTCAGTTTGATAATAGAATTGTTGTCAATTTGTTCAGTAATAAGTGAAGTTAGAAATCTGTAAATTTTATAAGGGAAAACAAACACAAAAAAGTTTTTAAAAAATCATAACATAATTATATAAGAAGTGTTTTGGTGTTTTTGTTCTTTTTTTCATTATAATTCAGATTGTTTCTCAACAGACATCTTATTATACATGTACAGTCCACTTACAAAAAATGTTTCCATTCAATGAAGCTATTCATCTCTGCTTAAAATGTATCATTGATTTCCATTTGTTCCTACCCAAATACTTCATTGATATCAATTTAATGTAATTAAACCATTTATCAATTTATTTTGCTTTACATTATTTACCCTATTTACATTGGACGGATGTGTGTCCTCATCTTGTTTGTTGTCACCACAATGTTTTGGCTGATTTACTCTCCAGCCTTCATCAGGTGTCCTGGTAGAATTTTGAACCCAACCCTGGGTTCTCATTCCTAAGGTATTTTTGCTGTTGTTATTATTATTTATTCAAGGCACTGCCTGGAATTGAACTTGTAATATTGGGGTTAGTAGCCTGCGCTCTTAACCATTACGCTATATGCCCGTGGGCAAGATTACGAGTTCAATTCTAAGCAGTGCCTTGAATAAATAATAATAGTAATAACATCAGCAAAAATACCTTAGAAATGAGAACCCAGGGTTGGGTTCAAAATTCTACCAGGACACCTGATGAAAGCTGGAGAGTAAATCAACCGAAATGTTGTGGTAACAACAAACAAGATGAGGACACATATCCATCCAATGTAAATAATGTACAGAATTCCACATCTCAAAAATATAGAACGTTATTTTGCTTTATTTTATTTTTGTTACAAAAACATTTTATCCAAGATAATCACACTTAATATTGAAAAAAAAAGCTATCACAAAAAAGCTTTACTTTTTAACCCAGCATAGTTACACCCTACTGGCTGTAGTAACTAGTAAAAGAGTATTCCTTTCATCAAATGTTTCTCTGCTTATTTTGCTCTAAATAAGATCGACCCCAAATTGCATTCCTTCATTGATATTTGCTTCAGTACTCATTTAGTGCAGTATTATTTTCTTATTCATGTATTTACTTTCAGTACCTCTCCAGAAACTAGTACTGCTTTTGTGCATGTCCATGATAGTATTAATGTATTTCAAACACTAGATGCTAGGATTTTTTTTTTTCTGTTGAGCTTTAGGAAACAATATCTATTGTATGCATTAGCAGTATAGAATTGTATGAAACCAATGATGCATCAAAAAGTGCATGGTTTATGAATTTTGCAAATGTCAGCATCATATTTTCAACTGAAAAAAAAATGTTCACAATATATAATACAAAATAAAAAAAACAATGCCTGTTCTTTTGAAGTAGTCATAGTTAAGCTTCAAGACAAAAAAATAGACTGGTAGATTTAGAAGTCCTTTGTAATTCACTTTACATGTTGTTGTTGTTATTCATGTTGTTAAGAAGCTTTGGTCAACTCAGCTTAATCACTCTAATCATGCTTTGCAATATAATTCAGAGATTATTGAAAGAGAATTGGTTTCACATTGGTAATACAGGGTAGTATGTAAAACCAGTTTCCTACTACCCCTCTTTCACTTCTATATACATTTACATGCATATTCATACACAATATTTAGCCCCTCCCTAGAAAAACCAACTCCTTATTATCACCTAAAGCAGTGCTTTTCAAACTATCTGATGTGGCACACCGGCAGTTTTTTTTTTTTTTTTTCCAGTGTGCCAGGGACCGGTAATATTTCTTAGTAATATTAATTTATACCGGAAATAATATATATAATGAATATAATAAAAGTTAACAATTTTTTTCTGTCTTATATTTATTTTGTAAACAAATAATACACTATTACATAGCATTTTATAAGCATTTTATAATGTTTCTTTCTTTTTTGGAAACTCGCTGCGTACCAGCAGCTGATGGCTTGAGGACAGGCACCGGTCTGTGGACCACCACTTTGAGTAGCACTGACCTAAAGCATTTATTTCTAAAGCTAAGAGTCAACGTTTATCTATGTGGTTACATGAATTGTTTAAAATAGCAGCCAAATTCCCTCAAATCACACCCTAACATCTTTAAAAAAAAAGAATATATTGAATGTTGCTGTATGGTAAGAAGCTTGCTTCTCAACCAAATGGTTCCGAGTTCAGTCCCACTGCATGACACTTTAGGCAAGTGTCTTCTGCTGTAGCCTTGTGAGTGGATTTAGTAGATGAAAACTTAAAGAAGCCCATCACATTGGTGTGTGTGTGTGTATCTATGTGTGTGTGTCTTTGTGTCCGAGTTTGTCCCTACCACCACATAGCAACCAATGTTGGTTTGTTTACATCCCCATAACTTAGCAGTTCAACAAAATAGACCAGTAGAATAAGTACTAGGCTTAACAAAAAATAAGTACTTCCTGGTACCATGTGTAACTGGTGTCACTAAAGTGAAACCCCCAAAACAAAAACTAAAACCAGATGAATAGTGACAGACAACTAAAAGAAAAATAAGTAATGAATAAAAGCGAAAAGCTGAGTTTGTGTGTGTATGTTTGTGTGCAAATATATAAAGAATGGTGGTCAGAATCTTGGATCAAACTGGCTTTTGGGGGTGGCTAATTGGTATGTATTTGTGTATGTGTGTCTATGTATGGGTATGCTTGTATGTATATGATTGTGTGTGTTGCTATTTTGAATTCCTTTCTACGATTGAACTTAAATTGACCTCTGGCTATTAAAGACCCAACCACACACACACACACATTTGTTTTAGGTTTTGTATCCATTTGAACTGTGGCTATACACCAGATAATGTGGTAAGTCTTATGTTCTGAAATTTAAATTTTGAATTTGTTTTAATTATAAAATTACACCCCTGCTAAAAACACATCTTCTGGCTTTGGAAAACAGAACCTTTTCTCTTTCTATATTTAGAATTTCTCTGTTTTGGTCAGGATTTTCCAATTTTCTGTATCAAACAATGGACAGAAGCATTTAAAAAAAATTAAATTCATAGAGCCGAACTAAATCAAAAATATTAATTTTAATCGTAATGATGGAGAGGAGTAAACACTTTCCCTTTC
>NC_068982.1:122806867-122807644 GCF_001194135.2 Octopus bimaculoides
ATATATATATAATAATAATAATAATACAAAGAATATATATACATGTATACACACATATATGTACATACTTACATCTAAATGTGTATATATATGCATATCAGGGTACAGGACATTAGAACAATGAACTACAGACAATGGAACGAACACATAGGAAAACAGAAAGCCACTTGGAATATTCCTTCATCAGCTGCCTATATATATATATATATGAATAGGCAGAATTATGGTGTAAGCACATGCTAAAACCCCTCATAACTTTTGTATTCTTACGAATTTTTACAAAATGTTTTCCATTCTGTCTTCTGCATAATAGAATTGATATGATTATACAAAAAAAAATCTCCAACTCACCCCCAATTTTTTTTTTTTAATTCGTGGTTTTAAAAAAGCAGACAGTCCGAATCTACCATTCGTTTCTCTTAATAATTTCCAAGTAAATTTTTAATACTTTTATGGAAGAAATTCAATTGGCAGTGTTCACATTTTTTCACATAATCCTGGACTTTGTATGTGAAATTTCTGTGACATGCTGCATGTCCATCAGCAATATTAGCAAACAGACAGCCATGCAGTGGTACAACGTAGTCCAAGTAGATGAAAGTCTTCTTTTTAAGAGGAAAAATGAAGTTGGAAGAGTGGTGAAGAAGTTTTGGATACTTGTGATTGTCGTAACCGATGGGGTGCCAGTTTTTTATGTGTGTATTTGCATGTATAAAGATATAATTAAAACAATACATATACACCCACATATATATATACATATATATATATACATAT
>NC_068982.1:122808127-122819209 GCF_001194135.2 Octopus bimaculoides
TTTTATATGACAAATTTTCAGATTTTTTACGTCATTTTAAAAGAAGGCTGATTTTGTGACTCAAACTAAGTAGATCCAAGTACAGTGAATACCATCCTCCACAATTGCTACTCATATGAAGTACATATGTATTTCAACAATTCCTATCAAATACACTCTCTTTCTTGAGCATAAAAAATCCTCTTCCCGGGGGACAATAACTTATATGTCAGATTGTTGCACAAGTTCTAGCTGTTTTGATAACGGAAATCAGAAAGGTTTGAAATGATTTCATCAGCATTTACTTGTACCAAAGAGCACTCTTTCAATAGACAACATGTTGATCTCATAAGTATCACGTGGCAGAAATAAACACAATTACCAAACTTTCAATTCATTATTTCGTTTTTTTTGCATTTCAATTTGTACATCTGTACTCCTGACTGCATACAAGTGCATATGTAAGATAACATCCTTTATTTTTCAATCATTATCTGCTGATATCAAAATAAGTAGTATATTGAAAAATAAAAATATTTTCTAGGGGGTGGGGGCATTTGTAACTCCAAGGGTCAAAAGGGGGCCTTTGGTCAAAATGGGCTGAGAATCTTTGATCTAAAACATTGTTTCTTCTTCTCACAGATAGCAAAGTCTATGAGTAAAACAAGAATGTCACTCTGTGTATTTACATCAGGGCTGGTAGTTTAAGCTACAAGGACTGTAACTGAAGAAATTAAAATGAACTAATTCTGTTATATGCAGTAGAAGTAGTATGACATTAAAATAGCCATCTATGTATCATCTTTAATGTACATATATTGTTGAAAGGCAATATACTGCTGCACTCATCCAGAGATAACATCTATGCACATACTGTGTAAATGATTGAACTTTTAGGCCTTATGTCTTGCATTGATTTCTTTTTCCTATGCAAAAAAATTAATTCTGCAGAGAAAAAAATGTATCAGAAACTCAACCTGTTTTAAAACACTAAGTCAGGATTTAGGTTACCAGTAAGTGATGGTTCAAGAAAGGGTCTTCTGAGATTGAAGGGGCCTTTTTTAAGTTTGTGTGCCTTGTAGACCACCAAATATGACTTGTTCCATTTAATTTATTTTGGTGTATTACTGATACTTGTTGATTCTGCAGGGATAACTGGTGGGTTATAAACTCGGAACAAAAAGAGTAGAAAGAAACAAAATAGTTTGAGGCTTTTTGTCTGATACTCTACTATGTCACCCATTTCCTATGTCTTTCCCGATGTTTGATATTAATTTCTATTATTTAAATCTAACAATTTTAACATCTGTCAAATGAAAATGTAGTCATTCGTTGAATTGAGAGGTTGATATTGTTGTTGCTGCTTAACCCTAAGTCAACCCAGTCTGTGCAGTCTTATCAAATGTACTCCATCTGCGATCTTCTCAGACTTTTGTTTATCTCAGGCCACATTGTCAAATGTACCCTTTATTTTTCTTGAGAATTTGGCTGCCATTTCTAGCAAATTGAATGACTAGATGGAGGATCCCTCATTGTCGCTTAAAGAGGGTCTTAACCTGCTGCCCAATATGATATAAGATTAAATCTTGTCACAGACTGTATGTTGTGTTCATATCCTAAGTATTTGTCACTAACTTATACTATTAGTTGGTACAGTCATAACTTCAAGCAGTGAGATGCCTTTGAATGACTTTTGTTAAAAATGAAAAAAAAACTGGTACTCCATTGGTTATAGTGATGAGGGTTCTAGTTGATCAAATGAATGGAATAGCCTGCTTGTGAAATAAACATGCAAGTGGCTGAGCACACCACAAATACCTGTACCCTTAACGTAGTTCACAAAGAGATTCAGTGAGACAAGGCTGGTCCTTTGAATTACAGATACAACTCACTTTTGCCAGCTGAGTGTACTGGAGCAATGTGAAATAAAGTGTCTTGCTCAAGGACACAATGTACTGCCAGGAATCAAATTCATGACCCTACAGTTGTGAGCTGCATCCCCTAACCATTAAACCACATGCCTTTGCAGTCCTAAGTTCATTTTCTTGAGAGAACCAGGGTTCCAACAAGTTGGTTTGCCCTAGATGTACTAAACTGAAAACAAAGTTATCAAGCAGTCACATTGTATTTAATGAAAGGCATTAATTACAAAATAAAGTAAAGGAAAAAGTCTTTTCAGTACTTCTTCATAAAGAATGAAACTACTTTTTCTATATTTCATTGTTATATAGCCTTGTTTACCATTGATTCATAGTTTGTTGACAACTTTGCTCCACTGTTCTCAACTTTGGGCTGTCTTTCCTCTCCTGGGTCTTGTTGGGTTTGAATTGTCATCAATGCTTCTCTAACTGTGCTTTTTATATATATATATATTTTTCTCAGTGGAGGTGTTGGCCCTATGCAAATCCATTTTTACCTGTTGAAAGAAGTAGTCCATTTTAACCTGGCCTCTATCCTTTCACCTGTCCAGCATGAGAGGCTCTACCAGGAAGTTGTGCTCTGCTGGCATAGCTCTTAGGGTCATCAAGACACAGAAGCCACCACATCACAGCAAGGAGTGAACCATGTAATGGCAAAGTTGACCTAGGCAGTATCTTAAATTCAGAGTACAAGAAGCTATAACAAATACCACAACATATTTTATCTGATGCTCTAACTTCTCTGTCAATTTGCTGAAGTTTGACAATTAAAACCCTATTAGAGATGACCTGTCTCATTATTATTTAATTAAAACCCTATCAGAGCTGACCTGTCTCATTATCATTTGATTTAGGTCAGTAAAATTAGTTCCAGTAATAAATAACAATTTATATACCTACATATTTCTGACAACATTATCCCAGTTGTTGTTGTTGTTTAGACTCGAGCCAAGTCTGACTGAGCAAACCTAATAATTTCAGTTATGACCAGCCAGTCACTGTGTATCTCGGACTACATTGTCCACTGTGATCTTCCATTTTTTAAATAGCAAAGAGTGATTTGAATAAGATTTGTCTGCTTTTCTTGACAGATCTTGTGAATGCATAAAGTTTTCCTTGTTGACCGAACATTATCCAAATGTATAAAGGAGACTTCCTTATCATAATTACCTAATTCTTGTCATTCATTAAAATATCAATAACTAATCAATTATATCATTATACATAAGTTTTAGAATTTTGTAGCTGGGGGATACCAGGTTTAAATATGTCTTTCTTTTCATGATTTTTTATAAATTTTAAAATTTACTTAAATTTTATTTCCATCAAAATAAATAATGTCAAAAAGGAATGGAAACCACCAGGAACTATGAATAAATGAAACTATAAATATATCTACTGTATTTTCTGGCATACTTATAGACATAATATATAGTGTAACCATGTGATGTAAACATTCATATATAGTCACTATCTTTTCAAACCCTGCTGCATTTCACATGGAATTTTTAGTTCTCTAAAGTTTTGGTTTTTTTTTTTAGTATTTACGACAACATAGATATTTTTTTTTTTTTACTGTAACTTTAGGTCTGAAAAATTCAAACTGTATGCCAAAAAATATATATAATTCTTTCACAGGCTTCAACCAATGTCTTTCATTACATTTGAAATCTCTTTTATCAAAATGTTTCATTTAATCTTATTTCAGAGACAAATTGACTGGGAAGCTGCTGCAAACTTACTTAAAGGTAAGCCTTGTATTTGTTGTTGTTTAGGCCAAAAATGACAGAGTGTAATTTGAAGATTAGGATGCTACGTCTAGCAAGTCAGATAACTGAGTAGAAACTGTCTCATTGGTTTAGCTTCTATTTCTTATTTGCACATCTGATAACATATGTAAACAAATTCAGTATATACATTCTTATATAATAAATCAGTTGTTAGATCCATTATGGACTGAAGTACATTAATATTTGCACTGAAATTTGGGGTGATGAGTGGGGAGTAGGCACAAATGCCATCAGATCACTGCTTTATTGATGTATTGTCTTTTTCTGTTCTTTTTAAGGTGTTTACTTAACCCTGCGCAAACACAGTTTTATTGCTCATCTTTCTCATCTTAAGGTAATAAAATTTACATTTGTCTCTTTGTCTAATTGTTTCCAGAATATTTCCTTTATCATTTTCTGAAATGGATGCTTTGTCACTGAAAAACAAAAAAAAAAGAAGCATTTTTACCAGGTACATAAGGATAACGGTGTTATTATTTAAAATTCAATAGAAAAGAAATATTTAAATTTCGATTAGAATTTGAAAGAAAATTATATATATTCTGAGTGACATTGGCTCTTTCTTCTTTCTAGCACAAAAGTGGTGACCAGTCATCTTATAAGATTAAACATGTGTCAGTAGTCAAGACCATGAGTAGTTCAGGTTATCATGGAAACTTTTATATAACAAAAATAAAACAAACAGGCAGTTTCTACTTCTATTCCTAAGTGAGATACCAGTCCATCACAAGGTTAATCCCAATTGCTGCTGCTGTACTGCTGGTACTCATAGTCAGCTGAGGGGACTACACCAACATGAAATGAACTCTCTCAAGGACATAATGCACAGCCCAGTGCAGGAATTAAATGCATTCCCTTCTGATTTAAAACCCAGTACACTAATACCTGGTCCATCCACCTTCACAAAGCATGTGGCTTAGATTCAAACTCAAGAGTTTGATATATAAAACAAAAAAATCAATATTTTCAGAAGATGTAAAAGAAATTTAGTTTAAATTTGTTGTGGTATTGAACAGAATATGAAGAAAAATAAAGCAGTTTAGATTTTAATAATATGCAAATCTAATTTCTCTCTTAGCTTTCATATGCCTCCTCCTCTTACATATTGTCATTATTTTCATTCTCGGTGAGCTTCATATGCCACATGTATGTGGTAACATATATCTGCTTGTATGAATGTGCATTATGTAGGATTTACCTTGGATGCTCTATTTAACTCCATGCACAATAGCTGGTTTTGATGGAATGGAAGGAGTACTCTTGTTGTTACTGTTATCTGGTGCTTTATGTTGTGTATCTATATCATTAATAATAGTTTTTGGGTTGGTGGTGTGGCAAAGATAGTTGTGTACTAGTTGGTCTGTATGTCTTAAAGAATTTAGTTTCACCTATTGCTTTGAGTTCATGCCCCTAAAACCAATAAGATAAATATAAGGCATGATCTGGGTTCAATACAGTTGAGTATAACCAATACCAAAACGTATCTGTTCATGTCAACATAAGAAGGCTACATCATTTTTCATGGAACTAATTTATTTCATTTGCTAAATTTCTATTAGGAACTTAATTTCTTGGACTGGATCTGTAAATGACACCAATACCATTGCAGGTCTACAGTAGATGTTTGCTCTCCCTCTGTTGTCCTACCATCTCAGTGCTGGCTGCTTCCGTCAGCATGCTACCTCAATATTACAATAAAACATGGTTTAGGCACAGCCAGACAGCATCACAAGCTTCCCATTCTATGGTGATAAATCTCTCATCTAGACTGTAATCTGCAGCAACATTTTTTCTTGTGGCAATTTGGCAAAATTGACTGCAGACCATGGTTGTTACTATCTGACAAGGGAGGAATCACAAGCTGATGTTATAAACAATTATTATTATTGATATTATTATTGATATTTTTAAGGTGATGAGCTAGCAGAATCATTAGTACGCTGGGCAAAGTACTTGGCAGCATTTCATCGGTCTTTACGTTCTGAGTTCAAATTCCACCAAGGTTGACTTTGCCTTTCACTCTTTTGGGGTCAATGTAGCTCCTTCCTCAAATGTACTGACCTTGTACCAAAATTTGAAGCTATTATTAAGGTAGTGAACCGTCAAGATTGTTTCTTCACTGAGCAAAATGCCTAGCAGCATTTCTTCTGGTTCTTTACATTCTGAGTTCAAACAGTGCTGATGTCAACTTTGTCTTTCTTCCTTAGAGGTCAATGACATAAGTATCAATCATGTACTGGGGCCAATGTAATCAACCACCCCCCTCCACCAAAATTGCTGGCCTTGTACCAAAATTAGAAAGAATTATTATTGATGTTATTGTTTTTTATTTATATTATTTTCATTTTTGCAGACTCTCATCAATGTATTGATTGGTTTAATACTCTCTGGAAGCACCGGTTCATCGCAAGACCATATGGTCCCAACTTTCTATGGAAGTCACAAGAGTGACCAAAGCCAAGCTCTGCTGCCAGCTCCTTCAATTTTTTGTTCAGCAGTCATTAAACTTGTTGCAATGCAAATGCAAGTTCTTGGGGTAATTATTCTTCATTATTCATTCTTTGCTATTTTTCTTTCTATGAATTGTACATGAGTCATTGATATGTAACTAAAAGCAATTTTATATAGGATTATTTTTACTGTGAGTTATGAGCAAGTTATAGAATTCTACCTCTTTTTGGAGGTGATGTGCTCATTCTCCCAGACTAGTCTGTCACTTTTGATGTTTAACAGGAATTTCAATAAGTTGGATAAGTCTTGAGAAAAACAGACAAAAAGGAAGTTTCCAATAGTTGTATTTAGGTTAGGAAAGATTGAGCAAAGTGTTTATTATTAAACGGGCAGGGTAAGACTTGACTCAGTTTACCTAGCTGGCAAAACAGATTCCTCTCTCATTTTCACAGTTGAGTATTTAATAAAAGTAAGAATTGTTTCAGAAAAAAAATTCTATTTTTAAATGATAGTATGGGAAAATGGATATACAACAGTGAAAATATAAATTCCCTGTTAATAATCTGTTTTACTCTCATAAACTTATATACATATGCACACACTTTTGCCAATTTCCCCAATAATGCCTTTATTTAGTGAAGATAATTTAGATGTTATTATCAAATTATCTACAGCTATAAGTGCAGGCCTGGCTGTGTGGTAAGAAATTTGCTTCCCAGCCACATGGTTCTGGGTTCAATTCCATTGTGTTGTGCTTTAAGTAAAGGTCTTCTGCTATAACCTTGGGCTGACTAAAGCTTTGTGAGTGGATTTGGTTGATGGAACCTGAAAGAAACCTGTCATATATGTATGTACATGCATGTGTATAGGTTACTGTCACCTTGCCTTGACATCACATATAGTTGTAAACAAATGCCATTGTCATGCAAGTGGTAACTTTTGTTCCCAATCTTCTATGAAAACATGTCTGGTTATTGGGAAATATTAGCTTGTTTGGAAGCAGGTGAGGGTTGGTAACAGAAAGGCTATCTAGCTATAGAAAATCTGTCTCAACAAAAATCTTGTCTGAGCCATGCAAGCATGGAAAAGTGGCTATAAAAATGACGACAATGACAACAATGATGATAATAACTTTTTAAGACAGATCTTCAAATTAATATGACACTTATCAGTGGATAGGCAGAACTGGTAGAGCCTCAATGAAATACCTTGTGCTATTTAGTCACATCCTTTTATGTAATTAGTTCAAATCCCACCTAGGTCAACTTACTCAGTTTCCCTTTTCAATGCTGATAAAATAAGAACTAGATAAAGTCAAGAGGTCAATATAATCAGCTATATCTTTGAAGGCTGTGCCCCAGCATGGCCATGGTTTAATAAGGGAAATCAGTTTTAAAAGAATAAAAAAACTGACCTGTGATTTACCCTAAACTACCTTATTTGGAGGAAAGTAAAACTTAATCTGAAACGATGATTTATAAATTTTTTTAAAAATTTTATTTATATTGTAATTTCTTTTTTTAATTTTTCTAAATCAGGAACAATTTTCTCTGGAACAAATATTTGGAGGAATGTCTGTCTTCCCTTCAATAGAGTGCTGTTTGAACATGCTCGTTGATTTTATTCTGCCTCTCTGCATCCGAACTGGCTATGGAAGAAGAGGTAAGTTAATAAATAAATAAAAAACAAAACCATCTCTTTTAAATTAACTAGTTTTATGCAATAACAATTCCCTTTTTTAAAAAAATATTTTTGTTATGTAAATTTTATTGGCCTTCTTAAAATACCACCTTTCCCTTCTGTTTTTAATCTTTTCAACTGCACAACTTCATTTGACTGCAGTCAAATGAGAAAGCCAAGATAAAAGAAAGAAATAATAAAAGAGTAAAACAATATTAGTCTAGGACGAGGGATGGACAGAATTGCTAAAGTATCGGACAATATGTTTTGTGGTGTTTGTTCCAACTCTTTACCTTCTGAGTACCAAATTTGTATCTAACTAACAAGATGATGTTTTATAAAAATAGCTAAAAAAAATTTATTCTTCCATGACAAGCACATAGTACTTGCCAAAGAAATCACCACTTGTTATTCATTGATCGGATGACCTCACAAGAAGAAATAAAAGATAACAAGGGTTTTTAAAAGAAACTACTTTTTTCTTTTGTTTTTTTTTTTACTTTCATCCAGATTCGCCTCGGCTCCTTCATGCCGACATCCGATATGCATTGTCAGTCGTCCTTCATGCCGTGAATCCACCTGTAAAACATAGTAGCCAGTCTAATACCAAAACGGGTAGCCATCATATAAACATTACTGAACAAGGCCAATCAGATAACTTTCTACCAACAGAAAAGTATTTTGTGAAACCCGGCTGTATAGAACTACAGGAACAAACTGCTTACCTTGGTGAGTTTTTTTTTTTTACTGATTTCTCTTGGCTGTGTTTAATTTGTTTCTTTATTTGTTTTCTATTTCTATTAAATTAATTACAGGAAAACAAATGCTAAATATTAAGAAATGCTGTATTTCATAAAATGCTTAATCAACATACCCCAGGTTATGTCATACTGAAGATTTGTAAAAAGACTGAAATAGTGCTCTACATGATTGCCACTGACTGGAAATTAACCAAGAGAAAAGATATGTTTCATGAGATACACAGAGAGAAATAAGAAATTCTAAAAGTTTTTCATGTGTGTAGCATTTTTATTAAAATTGAAACTGTGAGTTGGTCTTGTGACTCAAGTTTCGCACCACTACAATCTTCAAGCTAAGATTTTATTGATGTGAAAATAATTGTGGCTTTAACCATCAACTTTAAAGCAATATATTTCAGATTAGAGCAAATTGTATTTACTGAAATAATAGCTATTATAATTTACACAATTTTACCAACAAGAAGCAAACCTATCAACTATGGTGGCATAGAATTCTGGAATCCTAAAATCAAAAAGAACTCTTCCAATGTATTTTGAGTTGATGGTCATAGTTGAAGACATTATTTTGCAAGAAGTCATTGAAATGCTTAAAAAATTGATAGTTTATCAGAGAGAGATCTGGGAAGTAAGTCAGGTGAGATAGAGTTTCATAGCCCAGGCAATTCAATTTCTTCAGTCATTTTTGAAAATAGTGGTTAGGCACTGCTATGGAAAAGTATTGGTCCTTTTTGACTGTCAATGTTGGACATAATATTGCAGTTTTTGATTTATTTTACTGATTTCTTGGCAATACTTCTAAAATGTTTGCAAGAATAAATATAGATTTTAAGTATAAAACATTCATTTATTTGCTAACTTAAAATGTTAACTGAGGAAAATTTCTGAGAGTGGCTTTATACAGTTAAGTGGTGGCTAATTTACTTAAAAGCATGAGACAAGAGATTTCAATTAACTAAAATTAGAATTTTAATAAAGAGAAAAATCATTAACTTAAATGATTAATTCTTGTCAAGAAAAACAAGGGAAACAACTTCAAATCCATAATATTCAATTTAATTAAATTAGAGCATGCAGTAGAAAGTAAGTTTCATCTTGGATACAATTTTAGATTCCTTAAACTGAGCATGCTTGTGTATTGTGGTCTTTTACTCAGACATAGCATTCTGTTGTGGTAAAATAATCTGACCAAGATTATATATGTGACCACTCAGTTTATTACAAACTCAAAATATATAAGTACTTGGTCTTAATAAGGCTTGTCTGAAGCTAAAATGCACCTAATCAAAAATAAGATATTCCACAGAACCTCCCAAAACTAAACACCAATATTTAAGTGTTATCCAAGCCTAATTGGGTTACCTATGAAGAAAACCAAACAATACCAAAGTAAGCAATCCCCACAGACAATGAATCCACAAACACTTTCCAATTTACAAGAATGAAGGACAACCCAAAATAACAAGACTAAGATATAAGAAGTTCACAATCAAGCATAACATATATATTTTCATCATCAGCTACCCAAACGGATATCACTAGTTTCAATTTCTGGGTTGTAACATTCAATTGACTGCCTTAGAATCTTCTAGCTTATTACTATAAGTAACAACATAAGCGTAAACAAATAGTAATAACTTATAGCTACAAATTAGTATTTCTAACAAAGAACTAATTCCAAAAATGATTTTCAGACAATACAACAAGCATAGACTACTCAATCAACATTGCATGATGAACATGGTATTACACCCAAATAACAAGCCTAATTAATAATGATTACTGGAAACAGGCTTTTCAAGATTGTCATCAGGTTCAATATGCTGAAATCATGTTCTCTCAGATTAGTCAGATAGTTATATGTTTAGGCAAAATATTATCTTTCAAAAACCCCAAAAGCTCCACAGAAATAGTAAAGTTTCTGATAGCTAGATGTAATTTTATACAGTGAAACATTTTATGTTCTTGCTCTTAATGCAGTTGCCAATTAGGCTCACAGTTATGGCAGTTGGGATCCATCCAATAAAAACTACTTCATTCGATTAACATGATTTAAATTTATTTGCTATAAAAGTAGGTTTTTTTCCTGCTTAATTTGATATCTTTATTCAAGCATACTCATTCATATGTATTTTTCTGAAAGAAATCTCTCAATTGCTTTATGTATTTACATTTCAAAAAAATTTTTTTTTCTTCTAATTTTGTATCTATTAGGTTTGCAGGTCTTGATGGTTTGTTTTGACAATACTTTAGCAGCGGAATGGCATCATGTGGCGAAATATGTTATGGACATCAGCACTAAAACTAGAGGTAAGTTGAACTTATCCATCATCAACATTTTAAATAACCCTCACTTCTATTACTACATAGAGTGTTTTTCCCTGTTCACAATAGATATGATGGATCTTTAAAATTTTAGGTTTCTTTTTTTTCCCCTTTTGAATTGACAAACATCTTTGCATGAATTAATGCATTCTGGTCCTTAAAGGAATATATATATATATA
>NC_068982.1:122819270-122823519 GCF_001194135.2 Octopus bimaculoides
ATATATTAGGGTGGCAAGCTGACAGAATTGTTAGCATGCCAAGCAAAAGTTCAGTGTCATTTCATCCATCTTTATGTTCTGAGTTCAAATTTCACCAAGGTCAATTTTTGCCTTTCATCCTCTTGGGATCAATAAAATAAGAACCAGTTGAGCACTAGAGTTGATGTAATTGACCTAACTCCTTTGAACAACATAGTTTTATATATATATATATATATATATATATATATATAAAGATGAGATGGACATGGTTGGAATGTCTTTGATCATGTCTGCTTGATTAAGGTTGACTTGGGACCAAACAACAACAGTGCAAATAGCTATATTATATCTGAGTCAGTAGCTTAACTTCACACCTTCTGCATTTTTATTATAATTTTTGACTCATGACCTAACTTTTGTGTACATTTAGATTTTGTTTTTGTTATAATATTGTTGTAATATTAGGAAGATAGAGTAAGCTCTCCAGTATCAAGTGGTTTGGAAATAAGAACTGACCTCACAATGAACTAGTTTGCTATGCAGCTTTAATTCTTATTTAAAGCTATTTCATTTCACATACACTGCTGACACTTATGAAATGATTACATGAAGAATACAACTTTCATTGATTTACTCTTACCACTAGAAATCACAAGGCTCTGTGCTCATCTGGAGGAGGCAGTGATAAACATTTCCTGCATAATCATTGCTTATCCATTATACCCTCTTTTGTATATTATGATTACAATAGTAACATTCAGCTACATTAAACTAAATTATGTAAAAATGCCCAACAGGCTGAGTCTACAACCTGGTTTCAGTTCCTGCTTGTAGACATTAGCTTTATTTTATGTTGATAATGTCCTTGAGAAAAATATAAATCACAGGCAATTGAGTTTCTCCTCTTTAAAAAAAATCATTATTTTCTCAAAATAGAAAAAAGCCTATGCATAATTGATTTGCTTTTCCATTTCCCTTTTTTGTTTTTTTTTTCTTTCCCTTTCCTTTTTCATACCACAAAGCTTTTTGATAACAGAGTTCCAATCTGCTTCCATATATTAATTAGTGTTTAATACATATCAGCAAAGGGATTCTATAGGGCAACGAAGTGGCCAAATCTTTAACACATCAGGCAAGATGTTTAGTGACATTTCATCCATCTTTGAGTTCAAATGCCACCAAGGTTGACTTTGCCTTTCATCCTTTTGGGATCAATAAAAAAAGTACTGGTTGAGCACTGGAGTCAACGTAATCAACTTAAATCACTCTTCTGATGTTGCTGGCCTTATGCCAAAATTTGAAACTAATAGAGAGCCTCTATGTGGTTGCCCACCTGCTAGAAATAGCAACCAAATTGTTCTGTCATCCAATTCATACCAGCATGGTATATATATATATATATATATATATATATATAGAGAGAGAGAGAGAGAGAGAGAGAGAGTGAGATGGGTAATTTTATGTGTTCCCCTTGTCTTGACGTTTGCATGCAGATTGAAAACACCATTCATACAAGCTCTCATGTGTTTTACATTCTCTCATGAACATATATCCAGCCATTGAGCTGTTCTTCAAAAGACTAGAGGAAATAATACTTTGCTTTAGAAACAGGTTATATTTAGCATGAAGTTGACATAGATTTCTCTAAATCTGACTTTAGAAAAATCTGACTATACAAGTATAGAAAAGTGAATATTAAAATGGTGATGACAATGACAACAACAACAACAATATATATATAATACATACTCACTCACTCACTTACACATGCATGTATAATTACACACACAGTATAATATATGCTCAACATGCACATGCATATATATCAACATACATATTTAAAGCATCCATGACAACTGCATTATCTGAGCAAAAAACCAGTCATTGTAATAAGAAAGAGGTGTGGTTCATTGAATCGATCCTACTTAACAACTTGAACTTATTAAATAATAATAATTTCTAACATAGATACAAGCCAGAAATTATGAGACAGGCTTAGTCAATTATGTGACATTAGTACTTGACTAGTACTTAATTTATCAACCCCAGATAAATGAAAGATAAAGTTGGCTTCAGTAGGATTTGAATTCAGAGCATGAAAGAATATCAACACGTTAATATGATATAAAAAAATGGTTACAGCAAATATTCTTCCCAATACCACACATTTACTTGTCAGCTATTTGACCTTAACCTGTTGAGCATGTCCCTTGATGGCTGATGATGTATGCATCTCTGATCACAAGCAGAATTAGTGGAGGAACATCATAGCCATGTGTTGAGAGGAATTCTTTGGGGTTTGAATAATTCACTTCTGGAAACATGAGTTTCGTTCAATATCCTTATCAGGGACCTTTTGAGTGGGATGGGCTACTCGACCTGATGCAAATTCTAACTGGGCTTCATCTGCATGTTTTGTCTTGGTATAAAAGATGGGCTACAGCAAATATTCTGCTCAATACCACAGATTTGCTTGTCAGTTGTTTGACCTTAACCAGTTGAGCATGTCCCTTAGTGGTTGATGATATGTGCATCTCTTATTATGAACAGAAGTAGTGGGAGAGCAACATAGCCATGTGTTCAGCATCATAACCATGTGTTTGGAGTTTGAATAACTGCTGCTGTTGTTCTTCTTCAAGAACAGAAGGAAGCAGATGAAAAGAAATGGAATTACATGGCTAATTCATGCAACAAACCAAGAATGTTGGAAGTAAAGAACACTGGCTCTGGTTGACAAACAGAAACCTGAAACAAGCTGAAGCACTGATTATAACTACTCAGGAACAGGCCACTAAAATGAATCTGATAAAGGCAAAGATTGACAAAATTCAAAGAGCAAATATTGAATTTGCAGGAAAAGAGACAAAAGTATAAATCATCTCTTGAGTGAATGTAGTAAGCTAACACAAAAAGAGTATAAGCACAAGCATAACTGTGTAGGTATAAGAGCGCTTTAAAGTATGGTGAGTGTGTGACTTCAAAATAACAAGTGGTATGAACATGAACTATAAGCTGTGACAGACAATAAGGATTATAGGATTGTATAGGACTTCCTATAAAGACTGATCATACTAGAAGACCCAAATATGATTGTAGAGAACAAAATAAACAAACAGTGTAAGACCATAAACTTTGCAATGTCATATAATAACAGAGTGGATGCCAAAGAAATGGAAAAAGTCAAAAGATATCAGAAACTAGCCAGAAAGCTGAAGAGATTGTGGAAGGCAAAAACAAATTTCTGTGGTAATTGGAGTACTTGGCACAACACCCAAACTTCTACCTAAGAGACTGACAGGTTGGAATTGAGACTTGCACTGCCAACCTGCAGAAAAGTGGCATCCTGTATTCTGCAAGAATCCTAAGAAAGATTCTTTAGATTTGAGGAGATTTTTTATCACCAGCCCCCAAAATAACACTCCTGCTAATTAAATTATCATATAAATACTTTTGGAATAACAGTAATAAACCAGGTGTCACTGAAAATAATGAGTATAAGATCTTATGAGATTTTGTAATTCAGTGATTGATTCTCAGAGATCAGACATTGTTGTAGTGAATAAAAGGAAGAAGGAAACCAAAATGATAGATATTGCCATACCTGGGGATGCACGAATGGGTGACAGCTGGAAAAATTGAAATTTACAAGCTACTAAAAAATGAAATTGCACAAATGTGGACAATGAAGAGAGTAACTGACATCTTGGTAGTTGTAGGGACTCTGGGAACACTAACAACCAGGTTTGAAAAATATGTTGAAGAAATTGGAATTGACATGAGGGTAGAACATGCTCATAAAAGTGCTCTATTAGGGACAGCAAGGATCTGAGACTGGTTTTTGGATGTTAAGTATTGTGGGAAGAGACCCTGTGAGACCTTCAACAACAGGTTGCTATCTACTCTTACAGAATTAACATAGAGTAAGTAAAATTGAGAGCTCTGAGAAGTAAAATGGAAATATTGATAATAACAATAACACCAACAATAATAATGGTAACAAAACTTATTATTATTATTATTATTATTAATAATAATTATAATAATAATAATACAGTTTGATATTTAAGAGATGAGGAATTATGTACATTATTTACATTTGACGGATATTTGTCCTCATTTGATGGATATTTGACCTGGAATCGATTCCAGGCAGTGACCTGAATAATAATAATAATAATAATAATAATAATAATAATAACTTTAAAAAAACTATTAGTAGCACTTTAATACATGTATTGTGACCTTTAAATAATGATTATATATATAT
>NC_068982.1:122824086-122830994 GCF_001194135.2 Octopus bimaculoides
GGCACATGAGATGCACCATTTTGAGCGTGGCCGTTGCCAGTACCGCCTGACTGGCTCCCGTAGGATTTTCAAGCGAGATCGTTGCCAGTGCCCCTGGACTGGCTTGTGCGGGTGGCACATAAAAGACACCATTTCGAGCGTGGCCGTTTTCGTGCGGGTGACACGTAAAAGCACCCACTACACTCTCTGAGTGGTTGGCGTTAGGAAGGGCATCCAGCTGTAGAAACTCTGCCAAATTAGATTGGAGCCTGGTGTTGCCATCCGGTTTCACCAGTCCTCAGTCAAATCGTCCAACCCATGCTAGCATGGAAAGCGGACGTTAAACGATGATGATGATGATGATGATATATAGTATATCTTTATATATTATAGTATGTATTACAACATATTTTGTAATATAATGTATTTATATATTATAATATTTTTATTTTTTTATTTATTTTGTAGGATCCCTTTCCCTTTGGAAATTTCTAGACTTTATTGTCACATATCGGCCCTCAATATTCCTCCTGCTTCAACCATTCATTCAGTTCAAGGTAAAATTATCTGATCCCAATTACTATTGATGCAATATATAGTAAATATTTATCTTTTGTTTCTTTGCTTTTAATTTCACAATATGTTCTTGAATATCATTATTTTCTGGAATGTCCCAGTCTTCTTCACTTATGTGTAACATTCAGAAAGTCTGGCCTAGGGTGTTGTGAAGGCACAACACAATGAACAAGAGCAATGGTAACTGAAGTGGTTGACTCCCAGACTCATTGCTTCTCTAAGCCAAAATTGTCAGCTTGAGATCAGCAAAAATTGCATTCCAGTTTGCTAAGGCAAAGAACTACAGCTTATGTTGCTCCAGTATATGTTGTTAAGATTCTGATCTACTACACTGTGCAAGTACACACCAAGTGTAGTCTCCTATACACATATTTGGGATAAAGCAATTGTTAAGCACAATAATATTTGGGAACACATTAAAAAAAGCTTATAAGCAAATCTTTTCTCATCAATATACTTCATGGACATTGCCAGGGTTTCAACTGGAAGAAGATTATCAATGTTAAAATTTGGTCTACCATTAACCAATTTTCAAAAATCACAAAATTGAAATACATATGACATAATAATTATATTTGCATGGAGATGTAGTGGAGCTCATCTCCCTTCCCTGGTTGAAGAGGTGTACAATAACCTGTCAAACAGTCCCAATGTGCTAAGACCTTTCTGGGGGTTTTTTCTATAATAATACATGTCCTTCTAAACTAGCAATCTACACACCATCCCTGCTGACACCCATTTGAAGCAGAGCAGTTATAGGAGGGACTGGTGTATTCATTCTTAGTAAACACATGTTCAGTCCTTTCTTGCCAAAAATACATTCCACTGGAATTCTTTTGCTGCCCACATTCTCCCTGCAGGTGACAACCTTTAAGAGATTGAGTTGAAACTCAGCTGCATTACTCTCAAGTTTAAAACAGTGCAAGGGAAACTCAGGACCCTATTACATTTTTCCAGACTAAATAACTGTTTAATTTTTTTAAAAAAAGCTATATAAAAACTTATGCATTTGACCTTCAGTAAAGTTTTAAGGTGAGAAAGTATTGAAATAGGTGAGCAGGATAGTTCTGTATTTTTGTGCCTTCTTTGATTTCTGGATCTCCTCTTGAATTTCACAAATATTGATATTACATCATCTGATAAAGCAAAGAGTTGGCAGA
Source organism: Octopus bimaculoides (assembly GCF_001194135.2). Taxonomy (NCBI): domain Eukaryota; kingdom Metazoa; phylum Mollusca; class Cephalopoda; order Octopoda; family Octopodidae; genus Octopus; species Octopus bimaculoides. The sequence goes on from NC_068982.1 coordinate 122,825,802, forward strand.
ATCATTTGCACACTGGACAAAATGCTTAACTGGATTTCATCCGTTTTTGTGTTCTGAGTTCAAATTCCACCAAGGTTGACTTTGCCTTTCACCATTTTGGAGGTCAATGAAATAAGTACCAGTTGAGCACTGGATTGATGTAATCAACTCATCCCCTCACCCAGACTTACTGGCCTTTTACCAGAATTTGAAACCAATATTATATCATCTGAATTCAACCTCAACCAAATCTCTTCAATACACACCAATGTAACTCAGTGATTATATTTTGTGTGGCACGTAAAAAGCACCGCCTTACTGGCACTTGTGCCGGTGGTATGTGGAAAACAACATTCGAGCGAGGGCATTGCCAGTGCTGCTGGACTGGCTCCTGTGCAGGTGACACATAAAAACACCATTTGAACGTGGTCATTGCCAGTACCACCTGACTGGCCCTCATGCTGGTGGCACGTAAAAGCACCCACTACACTCTCGGAGTGGTTGGAGTTAGGAAGGGCATCCAGCTGTAGAAACTCTCTAGATCAGATTGGAGCCTGGTGCAGCCATCTGGCTCACCAGTCCCCAGTCAAAGCGTCAAACCCATGCCAGCACGGAAAGCGGACGTTAAACGATGATGATGATGATGACGATGATGGTGATGATGATCCTGTTTTACTGGGTTTTTTTTTTTTTTCTGCCAGATGATGAAAGTTAATTGTGACACTGCAGAAGAATATTTCTTACAGCAAATTATCAAAGACAAACTAATGGGCGTCCATTCTGTGAATCATCCTAAATGTAAAGGTAACATTCTCATTCAGTTGACGATAGAGTTACGACAGATCAAAGAAGAATTAGCAAATGCAGGTAAGCATAATTTTACATAGATCTTAATAGAATTTTTTTGTTTTTGTTACATTTCAATACTTGATTAAAATTTAACATCACATGTTGTAAGACTGAATTTTCTGGTTTAAATCCCGATGCCTAATATTCATACTTGGTGGGTAAGAGAACAACAGATGTAAAATTTCACAATAACAGTACAGTCACACATAAACACATTTATATATTTCTTTTGTTCTCAGACTTTTCTTCAGGTACTCCTGCCATGCTTTCTGACCAGTCAGAGCTTTCTTACAATCAAGCCACTGATCAGCAGCAACAAATAAATGAAATAACAGCTGAAATTGTACCTCCCAAATTTTCTTTGGGCAGTGTGGGAAAACATTCCAGCAAAGGTAAATCCTTTTCTTCTGGCTTTATATGTAAGAAGTATTATGCTTTTTGAATATAGGATCTTGATTGTCCACATCTATCTCTCTCTCTCTCTCTCTCTCTCTCACTCTATCTCTCTCTCTCTCTCACTCTCTCTCTCTCTCTCTCTCTCTCTCTCTCTCTCTCTCTCTCTCTCTCTCTCTCTCTCTCAGTCTCTCAGGAGTCAATGATCATAGACCTCTATTTCTGCTTGTATTAACTTTACTTTGCCAATGTTCTTACTTTCCATGCAACTAAATTACAAATACATAGAACAATTTTTATAACAAAAATAACTTTTTATGGGCAGATGCTGAAATATAAAAAAACATTTTAAGACTAGTCACCTGTCAAAATATTTTTACACTGTACTTGAACACCAGAAATAAATGAAGCAATATTTCAAATGAAGTAATCTAAGAACTTTAGATTATTCACAGAAAAGTATGTTGCCATAATACAAATCTATCTGACTTATGCTCAGAGTAAAAAAAAAGTAAGATATAAATAATCTTGCTGTTTAGCTCCAAATGAGCTCTGAATGAGCATACCTATAGTCGAAAGCATCTCAACCTTGACCATCTCATCTTTTTTGTGTGTCTAGGGCTACATTATCCAAGGTGTAATTTGAGGGAGATTTAGCTGTCATTTCTATGAGGTCAGACAAAACTGTTATTAGGTTACTAGTTCATGAATCTGGAGATTATTAAATCTACTCAATTTATGAGGATAATTGATGATGCTAACAACAATGATAGGCAGTTGTAAGAGTGAAGAGGAGCTGACTGAGAATACTTATTTCTAGAAGAAGTATTATATCACTGTATTCTAGTTCAAATAATTTGTTAGATGTGTTTCTATATTGTTAAAGTAGCAGTGGTGTATCAGTGAGAGAATGTGAAAATCAGAGGGAGGTAGTGGTAAAATAGAGAGAGTATATTTGCATGCCATTACAAGCAACTCCCATTGGCTCTGTCTGCCTAATATTATCATCATATTATCATTATGTAGAGGTAAGCTCTTGTGGAGCCAATTCTTAATTATATCTATGTTACTTTGCTTTAGTTGCTAATGTACTTGAGAAGGACATGTTTGTTGAAAATATCATCTTCCTTCTATGTCTTAAATTTCTACCAACTTAGGGAGGGCAATGGAAAATTGCTGCAATTTACACTTCATAGAAATTCTATAGTGTTCTGGAAAGTTGTGTTGTAAGAGGAGAGATAGTTTTTCTTCTTTTTTTTTTTTTTTGAAATATTAACTCATTTTCTAACTCAAACATTTTATATGTAAAAATAAATTTTAACCATAGCAAAATTTCACTTTTTAATGTTTGAGCTCTGTAGACAAGGGGATTTGCAATTACATTGCTAAAATCTTAAAGAAAGGTTCTGAACATCACCCACTTTCATTGCTTCCTCCTCTAAATTTAAAAATGAAGTGGCTAAGTGGATGTGTTATTGAGTTATTGGCTCATGAACTTGAAGCTCAAATCTGCAGCAAGCATTTTATAAGTATTTGAGCAATACACTTCACTCTATATACCTCAGTCTACTAGGCAATCAAAGGTAGACATCAACTTGAAATTTTATTTTCTGAACTGTTAATCATATCTTGAAAGTGTGAATTTACAACATTTATTTTGATGCTATATTTAGCTTGTTTGATCTCCAGTTTTCATTTTGTTGTGGGTATCCATTCATTTGTATGTTTTACTTCCAAAAATACTGTATTAGATGTAATACAATATATTAGAAGTAAAATGAAAGTAAAATGCTTCCTACTGTCATTCTCACACATACTCTTTATTTCTTTTGTTTGACAGCTTCCTATTTCTCCACTTTGTCATTTGCATAACAGCAAACCAACACACAAGCTAATTAATTTATGTTAATTATTTCTGGTATTCTTATTTCTTTCTTTTCATTCTCTTTTCTAGGTTCCACTGTATTTTCTCAGTCCAGTTCCAGTAGCAGCACACCATTTAAAACTGCAACAACTATTAATTCAAGTGCTGGCAGTGGAAGTCCTTTGATAAGTACAAGCAAGAAATCAACCCGCAGAATCAGTGCAAAGGATGGTAGCCGTATCTTAGACAAGTTTGAACGCAAGAACACAATAGTAGATGATCCTTCACCAGGTATTGTAATTCATCATTCATATTAAATACTCACCTTGTAATAAGCATAAATGTGCATCCATAAAATAAACCCAACATTCCGGTTATAATCAAAGAGAGAAAGACGAAATAGTTCCATCATATTTTGAATCAGATATATATATATTAAAACAAAATAATAGAATAATATCAAATAATATAAAATAAACTATAGAATTTTTTAGTTTATTTGTTTAGGGAGCGATTTGGTAGAAATTGTGTGCTAAAGCTGAAATAATTACATTGTTGTAGAGTCCTGATATGCATTTAAAACACAAATTTATCATGATATACCCAATTTTGTTTTATATTGTCATAGCATATATTATCAAATATGAAAGTCTTTCATTATACATCCATAACTTGGTAGCTAACACTAATATTCTATTCTGTCTCAGTTTATATTGTAGATTAAAATATATATGATCCAGTTTCAAAATGATGCAAAAGTAAATATAAGGGCATATGTGTATTTTTAATGGCTATCATGACTTTACCATGAAGCAACAACAGAAAATATGATTTATTGAAAAAATTTCCTCTACAGAATATACTTTATATATATATATGCTCAAGACAAAACTGTAATTAATTCAAAATATCATCTTTGCAGAGATAAAATGTTTCGAATTTATAGGAGAATTGAGTATGCAGTATTTTGTCTTAATTTAAATACATTTTTCAGAACCACCTGAAACTACCTCACCCAAATTACAACGACAGTCTACAATATGTTTTCAAGTTCGTCAAGGAAGCCCTAGTAGGACTTCTCAACCAGCTGGTATTGTCTTTGAAAATGAATGCTCTGAAAGTCAAGTAAATGGTGCAGGTATTATTATATTTGTCATATTTGTAAATTCCATGTAGCAGGAAACTAAACTGTTATATTTCTATGCCAAAGTTTAATTTTTTTTCTGTAAAATGACATCAGTTTGTAATGGATGCGAGATGATTAAAAGTTGTCCTTGGATTTTTTTTTTATTTAGACAAAACATTTTGCTGACCTGTGATTATTATCTGTAATACTAAAACAAGGCTTCATTACATACAAAGCATAACAGGAAGTAATGCACCATTAAATAACAACAGCTCTATTTGGTTGGGAGATATGTTGTACAAAAGTATCAAGTTCATCTCTCCTTCTCCTCATAAAATACCATAAAAATTCATACAAACATGAGTGTTGATTTAATGCATAACTGTTTACTTTATCTCTTCAGTAACCGGAGCTATGACTGACGAAGAAGGTTCTGCAGATGTTTCAAGCCATGATCCTGCCAAACATCGTCTGCAGAGGCAAGATGCCAAGAGTCGCAAAACATTCAAAATTAAAAAGAAAACCAAAACCACTAGTATGAGACACCTTATTTCTCGGCGTGGTTTACAAGACCAGGGGGATGGTGAAATAGTTACTTTACATCAAGGTTCCCCAACCCATGGACCTCTCAGTTCAGCATTTGGTCCCGATGCCCAAACATTACAGTTACGTCGAACAGGAGCTGGAGCACCTATTGCAAAATCAGTCGAAGTTATTCCAGAGGCTGTTGAAGTAAAGGTATCATTTGTTATAAAACAACATTTTATTTTCACTTTCATAATTTGTTACATTTAAAGAAAGAATGTTCTAATTTTGCCTTTATATTTGAAGCATGCGCTTGACTATATTGTATTTTGTGTGTGTGTGTGTGTGTGTGTGTGTGTGTATGAATGTGATGAGTATTTGTGTATATATTACTTAGGTGTGTATGTATGTATATATATATATATATATATATATATATATATATATATATATATAT
>NC_068982.1:122831004-122831985 GCF_001194135.2 Octopus bimaculoides
TATGTATGTATATATATATATATATATATATATATATATGTATGTATATATATATATATATATATATGTATGTATATATACACTCAAACAAACAGTCCTATTTGCATGTATAGTTGTGTCTTTCATAAACATTCTCTTGATGTAATTCTTTAGCGTATCTTTTTGAAAAAGATACATGTTGTTCATTTTTTTATTATTACATTTATTAATATGAAGAGTTCTTATATTAATAAATATTCATATATATATAGAGAGAACTTAAAGTTTACTGTATTTTAAATTTAAAGATGAAAATTACTGTTTAGTATGTTGCAATATTCATAATTAAACTTAATATATAGGAAGTTTAGAGAGAAAACTATGTAAAATAAACTTGTAGGTTCAGAATTAGGCAAAAATAACTCAGTTAACTGGGGTTAAGGAAATAATAGTCTCATCAAAAAACAGCAGGTCTGTAGACTTCTTGAAAAAAAAATGCATTAGTGACCGAATTAGCAAGAGAGTCCGACACATACTGCTGTGGAGGACAAATGCTGAGAGTCAAAGGGTAACAAATAACAATAATTCCACTACTAGAAGTTCTCAGTAAAAGGAGAATCTTCAGTGTCTGGTATTGTAAAACTATTGTAATCTGAACTGTATATTATATCCAAATCTACTGACAGTCTGGAAGGTTTTTTTTTTCAATTTTTCTGACCTTATTAGAATATATTATTTATAAAATCAAATCTCTTTACTATTAATCATTCATTGATATCTTACATTTTATAATTTCATCCAACTTGAAGAGAGTTCAGTTTTGAGCTGAACTCTAAGCTTGAACTAGTTTAAGGCTAGCATGCATCATTAAAATACTAGCCAATATAAACTGGAAGATAATTTTGACTTATGTTTTGGGAGAGGAATAAGTTCAGTAAGTTTTAAAAGCTGATGTAATTCCAGTAAATTGATGACATGAATAATTCAGAAACTCAAAATACT
>NC_068982.1:122832377-122834239 GCF_001194135.2 Octopus bimaculoides
CTTGGTTCAGTTCCATTGCGTGACACCTTGGGCAAGTGTCTTCTACTATGGCCAACCAAAGCCTTGTGAGTGAAGCCCATCATATATATATATGTATATATCTATGTATTAGTGTGTCTCTGTTTGTCACCCTACCATCGTTTGACAACCAACATTGGTGTGTTTTTGTCCCCATAACTTAGTGGTTCGGGAAAAGAGACCAATAGAATAAGTACTAGGCTTGCAAAGAATAAGTCCTGGGGTCGATTTGTTCGGCTAAAGGTGGTGCTCCAGCATGGCCACTGTCAAATGATTGAAACAAGTAAAAGAATAAAAGAACATATATATATATATATATATGATTGAAAGCAGATTGCTAGAATTATTAGAGAATGTATTATTTGGATGTTCAAATATGATTGCTTAATTTATATGTTATTCCACTCTATGCTACAAGCGCAATCATTAAAGTGTCAGACAAAATGCCTCGCAGTATTTAGTTACAGCCTTTTACATTCTGAGTTTAAATCTTAGAGAGGTTAATTTTATCTTTTATTTTTCTGGAATTGATATCAACTTCTTGTAGCAAGAGGACATTAATTTTCTATAATTCAGGTAGATCTCTAATGGTATCATGTTTTGGTCTCCTATAGTTTTTCGACTTTCCAATGACAATCCCTTCTAACATAACTAGCTACTCAGAAGACTTTGAATTTTCAACTAAAGAATATGAAGTTCAGTACTAGCACTTGTTTCATCATAACAAAGAAACAAGAAGCCATATTCCCAAGTGTGTAATGTAAGAATGGTATTCATGGGAACTTTTATGTGCTCTGCTTAAACTGAGAGCATTCATATAAGTATTGCTTTGGTTTGTAACTTTGCAAGATATTCAACACATGTTTCTTTGAAAGTAATTTTAATTGCAAAAATATCAAAATTTATGTAGCCATTCTTCTCATAGAAGTGTCATGGATTGCTTTAAACTGCACACAAGAAATATAAAGGTGAACAGAATTATCTTAACATCTCACCTTTTAGGATAAAAATAATAGAAAATCAGAATGTTATTTGTCAAGGTATAAGTAAATGGGAGAATCAAAATAACAAAATCTGCAGTTAGGATAAACTTGAATGGTACCACTATTGTTGGTGGTTTTGAGGTAGGTGTGACATATTGAGAAATACCTGAAGACACAAAGAATTAGAATACTCAACACTTTGTGAACACCACATCACAACCACTAGTATCACTGCCACTAGCACTATCATCATCATTATCACTATCGCCACTACCACCACCAACACCACCACCAACACTGGCATTATATATTTGCTTAGCTATATTTTATAAGCCTGATGTAGCAGTTGTTTATTTTGTTAAAAATGCAAAATATTCTCAGTTTACTTATTTTTTATATTTTTTTTTATCAAAAAATATTTGTAATGACTTCCTCATTTCTTCCTGAACCATACTTCGTCTTGGAACTATCAAATGTTAGAAAGTTTGTCAGATAATGATAATGTGTGATGTTAACAGCTGATTTTTTTTTCCTTCCTTCAGCTCCATAATGTTCTCATTGTTTATTTTTGATTTTTATTTATTCATGTTCATGTTTATTTGTCATTTATTTTTTGCAAATAGTTTAAACTAATTTATTGAAAAATGCTTACTTTCTAACCAAATATCCATATATACATACATATATATATCATCATCATCATCATCATCATCATCATCATCATCATCATCATCATCATCATCGTTTAACGTCCGCTTTCCATGCTAGCATGGGTTGGACGATTTGACTGAGGACTGGCGAACCAGATGGCTGCACCAGGCTCCAATCTGATCTGGCAGAGTTTATATATATATATATATA
>NC_068982.1:122834358-122838120 GCF_001194135.2 Octopus bimaculoides
ACACACACACACACACACACACACACACACACACACACACACACACACACACACACACACACACACATGCACTCAGAGGTTCACTCTGTTAAAGCAGAATGACCAAATGGATGTGGTGTTTTGAATTTAAATCCATTAGTTTTCTGAGTCTTCTGTTCAAGTCACTGCAAATATCTCAGTGCACTTAACTCTATGCACCTTATCTTACTTATCTTACTGGAAATATTTCCTTATCTTACTGCGAACAGTGTGAGAGATATTCTAGTAATGTTACTTAGCTGGATAGGCTGCAACCTATCTAGTAAAAGATTCTTTCCCTTTTCCTTAATACCATGAAATCAATGCTAAGACACAAAGAATTAGATCACATGTGTGCAAGTATGTGACTTAAACATTATTACCATTATTATTAGGGTGAGAAATTGACAGAAATAGTAGAATGCCAGACTAAATGCCAAATGGTATTTAGATATGTTCCTATTCATTCTAAATTCAAATTTCATCGTAATTGACTTTGCCTGTCAAACCACAGATGAACCCTAACCACACATTGTCTTGTGTAGCTTTACTTTTCAAAGACAGTAAGGGGTGTTTTCAATAAGATTTGGTTGTTATTTCTAGCAAAAATTAGTGACTACTTAAGCATGTCCATTTTTTGCTTGTTGCTTCAGAATTGATAAAACAAATACCAGCGATATATTTGAGTCAATTCAATCACCAATTTTACAAATCTGTGGCTTTGTCTCAATACAAGAAATAGTTATTATTCTTAGTGTTATTTATTGTGGCAGAGGGGTACAAACAATTCTTTCAGCATTCAGTTACATTCTTTTATGTTCTTGGTTCAAACTTTACTGATGATGACTTTACTTTTCATCCCTTTGGGAGAGGACGGTATGTAAGAAATGTATAAGTACTCAGGTTAGATAAATTAATAATACCCGCCCCAAAAATATTTTTTGTCTTGTGCCAAATCTCAATATCATTATTGCATATGTTGTTGTAGTTGTTGCTATTATTGTTATTACTAATATACTAATACTGCTACTATAACAAAATTTCTTTTACTAATGGATTATTCTTATTTCAGAAGAGGCATTCTTTCCAAAAATAAGTGACATTGTCCATTGTGTAGCAGAGATATTTTTGACGCTAAGAAGTCCAAATCATCATTCAAAACAAATGAACCTTTCAACATTTAAAAAAAAATCTGCTGTTTAAAATGGATCTACAAGCCTCTGCTGTGTATGTGTGTTTCTGGGCATAAGTGTGCATATGTATGTTACTATTATAACAGTGTCACATGCATTTAGAAAAGCAGTAAGCCTAATTATTTAGAGAAAGGCAGCAATCAAATGATAAGTTATCATTTTTCTTGCTCAGTAAATATGAAATGTTTTTAACTGTATCCATTGAGAGTAACTTTAACATGATGTGAAAACAAATGCAAACAATTTATAATCAGAAATTTTTTAAAAACCGGTGCATTTTCCTGAGGTTTAAGTTAAAGAAATGCTTCATGTCATAAAAAGATTTATAATGGTTAGTGATGGCCATCAGGCAAATATATAAAAGATTTTTGTTCTTGTTATTATTATTTTGAGATTGATAAAATAAATACCACTGAAGTACATGTCAACTAAATCAATTGCACATCTCCAAAATTTGTGGGTTTGTGCCACAGATATAAATTATTATTATTATTATTATTATTATAAGGGTAATAGATTGGCAAAGTCATTAGAGTGTTGGACAAAATGCCTTGTGGTATTTCTTCAGACTCTTTACATTCTAAGTTCAAATCCCACCAAGATCAGCTTTGCCTTTCATTTCTCTGGGATTAATAAAATAAAATACCAGTCATGTACTGGGGGTAAGTAGTATCTACTAACCCTCTCCCTTCAAGACTACTGGCTTACTGCCTAAATTAGAAATAATTTTAGGCAGTAAGCTGGTGTATCATTAAGAGAATTAGAAAAAATACCTTGCAGTGTTCCAGCTCTTTATATTTTGAGCTCAACTCCCACCAGGGTCAACTTTGCCTTTCATCCTTTCAAAGTCAATAAAATAAAGTACCAGTCTATAACTGGGGTTGATGGTATACACTAAACTCCACCCTTCAAAAATTACTGGCCTTGGGCCTAAATTAGGAACATTTATTGCTATTATTATTATTATTATTATTTCAATCTTGCTAAATCATTTAGCTTTAAATTTGATATTTAAGTATGAAAAAAAAAAAATCAAACAGCTATTTAAAAAGTTCATTGCAAGTATAGAAAAAACACTCAAAAATGGGGTCTTTTTCTTTTTTAATTTTATTCCTAAAAAGCCTAAGTGTAAAATCGTGGCCTATGTCAGCTGCTTAACTGCTTACTAAACATATCTTTTGATACCCATATCTTTAATTAATTACAAACACAATCGAATTTGATACATCAATGTATTAAAACAATAATTGAAATTCCTGTTAACTGTGCCTCTTCTTTAATGATTTAGTTCATTTCAATTTATTTTATTTTATTTATATTCTAATTGCTTTAAAGGAAAAAAATAAACAAGCAACAGTGAAGTAAAGCCTTAAAGTTTAAACCTCTTTTCAATTTACAATATTTTTTTTTATTTGTCAAGTGGTGTTAATACCTAGGAGTTATTATATAGCTAAATCAAAAAGTTGGAATTGTCACAAAGTTTAAAGTTAAAGAGAATTACTGAGGTGTTAGTGTACTTTATCCTCATGTCAGTAACAACACGTAATAATAATAATCATTATATTATTACAATTACAATCATCATTATTATTATCATTATTAAGGTGGTGAGCTGACAGAATTGTTAGCACACTGGACAAAATGCTTAGAGGTATTTTGCCTGTCGCTACATTCTGAGTTCAAATTCTGCTGAGGTCGACTTTGCCTTTCATCGTTTCAAGGTCGATAAAATAAGTACCAGTTGAGGACTGAGTTCAGTGTTATCAACTAGCCCCATCCACCAAAATTTCCAGCCTTGGGCTTATTGTAGAAACAATTACTGTTATCATTGTTAAGGTGGTAAGCTGGCAGACGCATTAGCATGCCAGACAAAAATCCTTTGTAACATTTCTTTCAGCACTTTACTTCCTGAGTTATGTTCCAAGTGTTAATCCTACCTTTTATCCTACTAAGGTCAATAAAATAAATATTAGTTAAGTACTGCAGGTAATCTAATTTGTAACCTTCTGCTTATGATAGAAATATAAATTACTATAGCTTGAGTCAATTAATGAAGCAATAACTCATTGGAATGGCTCATTTGCAGAACCAAACAATCTCAAGAAAAGCATGTTATGGCATTCTAATGTTCTGGATTTTAAAGTACCATGATTATTAAAAAATTACTACTAAGATAATCTTTAAATGCAAGGTCTTAATTTCAGAATTTGCTCTTATTTGTATAACTCATTATTTTATTTGCTTCTGTTAGTTACTGTTTTTTTTTTTTTTTGCAGTAAAGTATGTGTTATCATTCTCGAGTGTTATCATTATCAACTGCATAATTAGTATTAAGAAAGACATTTACATCTCACATTTACATTTGTGATTAGATATCTAATTTGTGTAACTTTACCATTTATAAGAATTTTCAAAACAAAAGACATAGCTGTAAAGAAAACTGGAAGATATGAGGTATATAAGCTAATGTGGTCACTTTCCTCTTGGACTTGTAGTTCTGCTGGCAACAGTGGTCAACTATAGTTTAATCTATATGTGTGTATATATATAT
>NC_068982.1:122838197-122849929 GCF_001194135.2 Octopus bimaculoides
ATATCGGAGCAAGAAAATTAAAATGTGTTTAGCTTTCTGATTTAGTTTAGTTCACAAAATTTGATCATTGGTATTATTGATATTAACAGCTGATATATATATATATAGTTCTCTCTCCCTCTCTCTCTCTTTATCTCATCTCTCTGAATATATAGTCATCTAGGAATCTATAAGTAAGAAGAAAATGCACTCATATTTGTCAATAGAATGAAAATATGAAATCAAAATATACAGATTATAGATCCATTTCAGGTATGCCTGCCATCACTGAAGAGCACATGGTTTTAGTTAACTGCAGTGCTATCTAACACCTGGTTATCTAATATCCAGTGCAAAACTAATAGGTAAGATTGGCTGAAATGGATCTATAATCTTGTATATATTGATCTGATGTATATATACATACACATACATTTATATATGTATGTATGTGTGTGTAGAGAGAGAGAGAGAGAGAGACCTAAGTTACATTAGCTGTTAATATTTTGAAATAAAAGCATTAAAATATTAATCATATTTAACTTAAGTCAAACCTTTTAAGTCACAAATAAGCCATGTTTGACCTTTCTTCAAAACAATGGTCATTTCCACTCATACAAGTATTGTATTAATGTGCCAAAATTAAGAAATATTTGTGTAAAAAGTTTATATTAAACAAAATTAAAATTAAGCTTTAAATACGACTAGTACAAAGTTATTTAAAATAGCAACTGAACATTTAAATTAATCTAGCAATAATTCAGCTCAGAAACATAAACATGGAATTTGCCTATCATACTACTTCTTGGAATTAATATGATAAGAACATTATTGAAAATACATATAATGCTCAATATTCATTCTGAAAAGATTTTTCATTGTTGGCTACTATGGTGGTGGAAACAGAAATGGTACTAAATACTACATCCCTGATGCTTATAGAAATTATTTCAGTATAGTATGTCTAGTTTCAAATAATTTTATGACTATATTCTTATCTAAGCATATACAAATATGAATGTGCATACATATGTATGAGTATTTTGATATGACTATATATGTGTGTGTATTTATTTACACATATATATATTTATATGGATGTGTGTGTCTCTCTATTTGCATATAAATATATTTATAGGGATGTGTGTATGTAATATTAATGTGTGCGAGTATATGTATGTGTGTATATGTATGTATATATGCATGTACTTATAGATAGATATGTAGGAGTTACAATTAAACATAAAGTCATTTGTATGACACCTTTAATTAATTAATATATATATGTTATTATTAAGGGCTAAAATTGAAATTACATTTTAGTCTGCCAATTAACATCATACATGTAAAAACATGAGAACTACGATAAAGCAAACCAAGTTTTCAAAATATGAGTCCTTGGTCCTCTATAGCTTAAATGTACAGTTTGTTTGATAGGTTTTCAAATGAAGATGTAATGGGATGCTAGAAATTCAATATGAGATCATCTGAATGTAAATGTTTTCTGTACATATTAATAATTATAAGTATGTGCCCCATTGGAAAGGCAGCATTTAAATTAGTTTTATATTTATAAAACTTCACTGACATATGGGACATGTATGTTTGTTATATGTATGTTAATTTTGTCTTTTTTTTAGTATGTATGTAGGCATGTGTGTGTGAAAGTGTGCATTTATTATGCATACATTGTATGTGTGTCAGCTAGTATGCTTGTAATTATTAATGAAATACTTACAAATAGATAGATTAGTGGCTGACTTTTACCTGGTAATTTCAAAAATAAAATTGTTTATTTTTTCAAGTGAAGGCAGTTACCTGCAATTTCTCACAGATTTTAATTATGGTAGGTTACCTGTTAAAACTTTGTTGCCGACCTACGTTAGGGCTGATGTGATTCACACCCAGTTTATTAATCCTTGTATTATTATTATTATTATTTTTTTTTTGCATCCATGTTCCATTATTCCTGAGCCAACCATGCTAAAGCCAAGCACGCATGTCTCCGTCCTCACACATGATACTCTCATGTGTTCACAACCATTTCACACCATCTAATATCATCCAATTACTCACTGCCACTCCAACACTGACCTCATTGTTGTCACAACTTTTTTCATTGCTGCATGCTGATGTATGCATTATATCTCTCTATCCAGCTATATCTTTATATATGCAAAAAATCTTTCACATACACACACATACTCTCCCCATCTTTTTTCTCTATTATTTCTCCCCTCCTCTGTGCGTGTGCACAAGGTATTTGTTTCTAAAGTGTAATCTTGATAATATAACCCGTCCAATTCAATTATCAATGTTGGTCCTGGCACATGTACATTAACACTCACACCTGTTTTTACCTTTCCAGTTTGTTTCCCAAAATGCAAGCTTTGATATGTTTGCAACCCAACAGTCTGTTTAATTATCTTGCTCTCTCCATTTCTTTACTACAGAAGCAAGGGACTACATGAAACGTTGTTTTAGAAACAACAATAACAAGTACAACAAATTGTTTATTCAGCATCATTATTTTGAGATTGGATCAACTCTTTTTACAGAGGAATTTTTTCATCTTTTTTTTTTTTTTTTTTTATTGCATTAATTACTTCTATTTCGTATACTAAATGATTTCAGATATGTTGCATCTGTAGAAAAATATCTTAAATTCAATGTAATAGTTTCATTAGTTTTCTCATATTTGTATTGTACTAATTTCTGTACACCCAGTATAAACTAAACTCTCTAAAAACTGACTCTGATTTTTAATTCTAACCATAGCTCTCTCACTTCTTTTATACCATTAATATCCTTGAGAAAACACAACTTACATTTTATTCTTCCCTGAAATAAGTAAGGTTTTCTCACCCATTGATGGATACTCCTAGTAACTCTGTTTATCATACTAATCTATGAAGTAAATAGATTAGTATTTAGCTTTATCCTTACTAAATGCATATTTCATTAACTGCATGTGTACAATAATTTTCTAGATTTAGTGAGTTTCTTGAAAAACATCAAACAATTCTTCAAAGAAACTTTGTTCATATTTTGGTTGTTTTATTTATTAATCTTATTTATTTTTTTTATTTACCTATTTACTTTTTATTTATTTATTCAATTTCTAATTTCATCGCAACAATTTTTAGTTTTCTTAGATAACAATTTTTTAATTTCTTTTTATGTATTTAGCTTAAGATTATTTTATTTATTTCTATATGTTGATTGAATTATTGTTCCTTATACACAAAATAAAATTTGTTTGTAAGATTCTCTTATTAAATTCCATAGATCTCTATAGTCATTTTCCTCTAGTCCTCAAATTTAGATGGATGTTAAATTATACCATTAAGTAGCATGCATACAGACATTAACATATAAATATATATATGTATATACATATATAAAATATATATATATATATATATATATATATATATATATATATATATATATATATCTTTTATTTTCAGTATCAATTATCAAGCATTAGGCTTTAAATTTATAGCTGAAGCATGTCTTTTTTATTTAAAAATAACTTTATATTTTTCTTACTATATATTTATATGAAAATTTGATATACTTTTTATATATCCTACTATCATTATTCTGCACTATCAGAATACAGAATCATACACACACACACACACACACACATGTATGTATATAAGTATTTGAGTGTATGTGTGTGTATATATGTGTGTGTGATTGTATTTTAATCATTGTCAAATAATTTTAGTTAGATGAAGATTGTTTGTGTAAGGGTATATATATATATATAGTATTAAGAATATAAATGCCACCTAATACTAAGAAAAATTATACAACATATCTCATGTTCTTTCTCTATTCTTTTTTGCTGAAATATGTACTCATTGTGTTTGTGTATGTATATGTGCATGTATGCATATGTATGTAAAAAAGTAAGATCATGTGTGTGTGTATTTGTTTTTATGGCTCTTATATATATATATATATATATATATATATATAAAAGAATTAACATTAATCTGAAGAATTATTCAATATTTTTTTAGTAGAGTACATGTATTTTAAACTTTTACAAGAAAAAGGATGACAGTAACTTTGAAGTTTCAGCCTACTGATCTTCATCAGGCTTGATAACAAACCAAGACTTTTAAGTCATTGTCACCCATCTACTTGTAAAAGTTAATAAATATATTCTTAGTCTTTTGATAGCTGCCATGACAGATGGACCTTGTGATTTGGAAATAGTTCAGTTTTTTTTAACCTTGATTAGGAACTAAAATAATTATTCTGTATGTGTGTGCATCTGTATGCATGTGTGTGTATGTGTGTGTGAACGACTCATGGCCAGGTGGTTAGGGTGTTGCACTCATGATTGCAAGGTTGTGATTTCATTTCCTGGACCAGGTGGTGCATTGTGTTCTTGAGCAAAACACTTTATCTCATATTGCTCTATGATCACTTCGACAACTGATATGTGGTACACCATGCACCTGTTCAGGCAATGTCAATTGGATGAAGGGAGTGTCAACTGGATATGTACAACACATACATTTGATCACTCTATGCAAATCATTTTTGCAGGTTGTTCAGCAAAACATTGCTGAACTGTCTTTCTTGGACTACAAAAGACTAACATCATGCTCTGAAGAGTACATGATAAAATTGTAATTGTTTTATTTTGACAAGTCATTTTGTGTGTATATTGATGTTTGTTCATAATTAAGCATTTTACGTATTACACATTTGTTTAAAATTTTCTGGGGTTTTTTTTCTCTTTTGTTTATTTCTTTAGTTTCAGTTTCTACTTCCTTATTCTATGTCTTCCTTATTTTGATTAGTATTTGTCTTTTTGAAATCAATTTTCACCATTTAACTTTAGTGAGTTTTATATTGTATGTGTCTACGTGCATGTGTCCACACACGTGTACACACACACTCACACACATTCACATGCACATTCACACACACATACACACACATATATTATTCATAAATGTATGGTAAACTTACAACGTATATCTTTTTCTTTTATATCTTTCTTTTTCTGCACCATACCCTGTCCCTGGCTTGTTTAAAGTCATCCCCTCCTTTTTTAAGTCATCTTCTTTGTTTTAAGTCATCCCCTCGTTTTTCTTTATTCTCCTACACTATCTTTATTACTCCTTCAGATTCCCTCTCAAAAATATAATGAAAGTATTATTTTCTCTCTCTCTCTCTCTCTCTCTCGCTCCCTCTCTCTCTCTCGCTCCCTCTCTCTGTCTCTCTCTCCAACACACACAATGTATTTTGTACTCTGGGGAGGTCTTATTGTATATAAACACACACACTGTAGTTCATTGTTAACCAATTTGTCATAATCTTTCCGTGGCACTACAGTAGTGACCTTTCTAATTATTTCAAATCCTCCAACAGGTTTTTTTGTGTATTTTATTTTGTCATATGTCATCTATATGTTAAACATATGTGTGCGTTGTTATGTGACTGTTTTGTTTTCATTAATTGTTTATATTTTTCATTTACTTTTCTTTTTGTCTGTGGCCACACAAAAATGTGTGTGTGTGTGTGTGTGGTCTGTGTGCTTTTGTTGATGTATCTGTAGTTTGTACAGTTTTTTTAGATTGGTTAGAGAAGTTGACTTTATCTGACTTTATTTTTATTTTATCCTCATTCTTATATTACTGTGGCTGTGGTGGTGGAGCTTGTCACACTGTTGCTACTTCACTCATTCTTTGTATTGAGTACATATGTATTTGCTTCCATATGCATATGGCTTCTGTTAACTGTTGGAACATCTGATCTTTTAGATGTGTAGTAAATTTTTTTTATTTTAGTGTTGTTTATTGAGTTATAGTGTTTCCTGAGCTATAATGCTTATTGAGCTATAGTGTACAGCTTGTTTGTAGAGTGCAATTATTTGTTTCTTTTCATTGTATTCATGCCAGTATGCTCTAATCCTTTCCCTTATACTGAGGCTGTTTATTGTATGCAGAAATGCAATGATTCAATATGTACTCACAAGTGAACATGTACACACGCACGCACGTGCACAGACACTCACACACACACACACACACACACACACACACACACACCTTCATATATATAGTGTCACAGAGTGAAAGGCAGATTGTATGATGCCTGTGTACATACAGCTATGTTACATGACAGTGAAACATGGGCTTTGACTGCAGAAGACTTGAAAGAAATGAAGCCAGCATGCTCCACTGGATGGGTAATATCAGTGTGTATGCACGACAGAGAGTAAATGATTAAAGAGGAAAACTGGGTATAAGAGGCATCAGATGTTGTGTGCAAGAGAGAAGACTGTGCTAGTTTGGTCATGTGGACAGCTGCATAAAGAAATGCAGAACTCTAATTGTTGAAGGGGTAGACTCAAGTAGACCCAGGATCGAAGTGGTGAGAAAGGATCTTTGGACACTGGGCCTCACTGAGGAAATAACAAGGGACTGGTAGATGTGGTGATTTGCTGTACTTGATAAGTCACATCAAGCTAAGTAAAATCGCTGTCTTCTACACATACAGGCTTCTCCTTTTAGGTGCCAGTGCCACTTAAAAAGCACCTGTGCTGGTGTTGCATTAATGCACCTGTATCAGTATTGCATAAATGCACCCATGCCAGTGGCATGTAAAAAGCACCCAGCATACTGTTAAGTGGTTGGCATTAGGAAGGGTACCCAGCTGTAGAAACCATGCCTCAACAGACAGCTGGAGTCTGGACAGCTCTCTGCTAGCCAACTCCATGTCAAACCGTCCAACCCCTACTCACAAGGCTTTGGTCAACCCAGGACTATAGTAGAAGTTGCTAGTAAAGTGAAGAAATATATGTATATGAAGATTACTTGTATCTCAGACCTAATTTATGTAGTTGTTAATTAATGTTATTCAATGGAATTCTTATCTTTAAAAAAATAGATTCCAGGTTGCCCAAATTAAATGAATATTAGCATACACTCTTGAAAAGTAGCATAATCCACTTTTTATAGCCCAGTTTGGCAGTCCTTCATGTAAAGTGAATCAGAAACTGTTTAACTGAACTGTCTTGTCAAGGGTTTGTATCTGTTTCCATTGTCGGTGTGTATGAATGCACATATGTTTGTGTGTGAGACAGTACCTTTTGTGTAACAGATATACCAGTTACTAGGTAGCATTTCAATACATCTAACATACAGGGGTGGCCAAAGTCACCCGACAGTAAATCAAAATTCCATAAATATGTGATATTCAATTTTATTTATTCATTTCAATTATGAATGTTTAATAATTGAATGCTGTGAGTTAAAATCACTTTTTTTTTTGTTTTATTTTTTCAACATTTGTCTATTTATTAGCGAAGTCTCGTATAAAATATTTTTTTGTTTTAATCTTGGAATTAAATGGGTTTGGATTTACTGTCAGGTGACTTTTGGCCAACTCTGTATAGTCTTCCATCATTAACACACACACATTAACTATCTACAGGCAGTACTAATTCATTATCTTTTTCCTACATTACACACATACACACAAAACATTCACACACACACACGCACACTGAAAATATACACACACACACATGCACAAAAAGACACACATGTTGCTCTAGTCCACTCAGCTGGCAAAAATGAGTTGTACCTGTACTCCCAAACAACATCCATATACTGATTGTTTGATGGAAGAAGATATATATTTATAACATATGCACTCACATAGTTTGTGCAAGCGTAAATTAGCAGAGGTGTTCAACCCACACTGAAAAGGAACTAAATAAATATTTTAATTAAAAAGTGCCATATGAGATGTAATTATATTAATGAACTTTATTTTCATAGGTAGTTTTCTACAAGTAAAAACTTGTATATGTTTACTCATCCAACAAAACCCTTCTAGTCATGTTAAACACCTGATCAAATTGAAACAAACAAAAAAGGTCATAGCTAACCAATGACAACCTTTTGTTTACTTTTCTTTCTGACATGTATGTATATTTACATACACACACTTCTGTTTTCTTTTATAAACATATAAAACTAATTTGGTCTTATTCACTAGCTCACCTTTGTCATAAAAGCAGCAAATAGCTCTGTGTAAATAATTTAGCTTTCTCATTGTGAAAATTATTTGTTTTACAACTAAAACTACATTATCTTAATTCTGACAGTCTCAGACTGAATAAACCTAAGATTTTACTGAAGATAGTATTGAAGAAAATTTGTCTGATACTAATTACAAAACTGAAGATGAAGAAAACAGAAGCCTCAAAACTGTAAGAAAGTATTAAAGAAACTAGAGTATTTGATGCTTTAAGTAATGTTGGTGAATAAAAAACCAGTCTTATTTCAATTTGATAGTTCCAGTCATAATCTTACTAGAAGCTACAAAATCATTGAAATATTTTTTCAAATTCACTCCTCTGACAGTTTTTGACGCAATTTGTTGTGTGGAACTATTAAAATGGATTAAATGTTTGGATGCAAACATTTGAAAATGAAATCGATACAAATGTTTGTTAGCATTTAATATCTTTATGGGAGTGCAGCAACTGCCAAGAAGATTATTGGGGTTCATAAAAATAAACTGGTAATACTTTCATTGCCAGTCAAATCAGTAGAAATTGCTTCATATTCTTATCATCATCATCATCATCATCATCATCATCATCATCATCATCGTTTAACGTCCGCTTTCCATGCTAGCATGGGTTGGACGATTTGACTGAGGACTGGTGAAACCGGATGGCAACACCAGGCTCCAGTCTGATTTGGCAGAGTTTCTACAGCTGGATGCCCTTCCTAACGCCAACCACTCAGAGAGTGTAGTAATGAATGTAATTTCATCTTAGAGACACTACTATGCTCCAAAGAAAAAAATTATTATGAGCCTTTCTATAAGGTGAAACCTCAATTGTAGAGAATCATCATCATCATCATCATCATCATTTAATGTCTATTTTCCATGCTGGCATGGGTTGGATGGTTTGACTGAAAACTGGTAAGCTGGGGAGCTGCACCAGGTTCCAATCTGATTTAGCATGGTTTCTACAGCTGGAAGCCTTTCCTAATGTCAACCACTGCAAGGGTGTAGTGGGTGCTTTTTACATGCCACTGACATGGGTGCCAGTTACGAAACACCAGCATCAGCCATGACTACAACCTCACTTGGTTTGACAAGTCTTCTCAAACACAGTATATTGTCAAAGGTTTCAGTAACTTGTCGTTGCCTGTAGATACCTACATCCTAGGCCAGACTAAAATCCTAGCAAATTTTGCTCAGAAACTCAACAAAGTTGAGCGTAAATAGTTACTAAATCTGCTGAACAAGCTTCAAACGCTTTTGTGGCTTCAATGTGGAGCTACAATATTGTAGTAGAAAAGTGAAGGTGACAACATAATATTGTTTGGAATTTCTTAATCATGGCATGTTCAGTTAAGATTTCTCTACTTTGAGTGTTTACTTGGCTCCATTACACTAGCTGAACATCTTTAAGCCTCTGTATACAGCATAGTTATAAGTAGAAGCAGTCTGCTTTTAGAAACTAAAGATGCTATACAAAAACAATGTAACTTTTTTCTCTTAAGTTATAAAATATTTTACTCCATCTTCTCACCTTATTAAACACAGTTTGTAATTTGCATATCTTTGGATGTTTGTTGCAATTTTCAGTCTATTTTATCTCAACCATTCAGATTAGATGATATTCAAATGCACTTAAGGAAAGGATTATTTATAATTAAATTGTTTGTTTTGTAGAATGTGGTAAGATTTTTTCTATTCTCCAAGACTATAAATAATGTAAATTTCAGTATTTCATTTTTCCATTTGGTTTGCAAGATTCTTGATGTGAACTCATGTGTTGAAACAAATTTTGTTGTATTTTGGGAGGGTTATTATGCCAATAATAGATAATATACTGGTTCAGTTTCATTTCTATTATTATTATTCAGTTGGATACTTACTTAACCAATTAACTAATCAATTGTTTGCTTAATCACTTGGTTTGTCAACCAATCAGTTGTTTGTGAATGTCCTTCTATGACCATCCACAACCTCTATAACACTTTGACAAGCAACTGATTAGTTGACTAACCAAGTGACTAAGCAAACAATCGATTGGTTAGTTGGTTTAATAATTAACCAATTGACTAATAATAAAGAAGTGGTTTGAACTAGTGCACTTGTTTATTATTGGCATAGATACAACAAAATAGCTTTCAGTATTTGTTAATAAGGTTTGTAAGACATGTAATTAATTTCATGGCTACTCCAATACAGTTGTTGACAATACTTGTTGATTTTAGAAAACACAACACTTCCAGTGTCGTTTTAATGCATGAGCACTCTGGGCAGTTACCTTGCAGCCTAACAAGTCTAGGGGTCCATTTCTGATCTATGTACATTGTGGCTGACTGTCAATAAATAAATGCTATAACACCCAGAGCATTGATTTGCCTGCGGCCTGTCATGTTAAGGCAGCACTGAACTCTTTTACTACTCAGACCCTGGTCTGTGTAGAAGCTTTGTGTTTTCTTTTCTACTAATGTTCACTTTTCTTGCTAATGTTCACTTGTCAATTATATCTCCCTTATGAATTATCTTCTGCTATTCCAACTTTATTTCTGAGCCTCAAACCTAAAGACGGTTTTTTCTTTCTCAAACATACTTTTTCTTTCAAAATGATCAAGAATCTACCTCTTATCTTATTGATGTGGACTACCACTTTTCCCCTTAAATTCCAATGATTATATCTGAATAGCTTTCAATGTCAATGTCACACCAGTGAAGCTATCAGCAATAAGAAGAATAACATATTCTTGATATCAGTTACTCTGATAAAATGGCTTCAACTAAACTATATCTGATAACAGGGAAATTTCCCAGTTATGATCTCTATATGAAGAGCATGTAGCTAAGTACAGGCTAACATAATTTCATGAACCAAAAAGAATAAATATGCAGGCAACAAGATAAATGGTAAAGAATATTTCTCATCTACTTAGGGCAGTGAGCTGGTAGAATTGTTATCATGCCATAAAAAATGCTTAACAACATTTCTTCTGACTTTATGTTCTTTGTTCAAATGCCACAAGGGCCGACTTTGCCTTTCATCCATTTAGTGTCAATAAAATAAGTACCAGTTGAACACTGGTGTTGATGTGATAGACTTACCCCTTCCCTGAAATTGCTGGCATTGTGACAAAATTTGAAACCAATATCTCCTATCTGTTACAGAGTAGGCATATAGTCAACAGATTATACACCAATGTGGTGTATACATGTGTATGTATAATTTTATACATACACACACACACACACACACACACACACACACACATGAGTATGAGTACTCATGTATAATTTATATACACACACATAGTGCACATAAAGTTTTGTTTTCACATATTTTAAACACCTTTCTAATTTTGTTTTTACCTTCTCTGCATAAAAATAAAATAAAACAAGTGGAGTTTCCAAATTCTTGCTTTCTAAATATGTTCTGAGAATAAGATTTCTATTTATAGCTTACTGCTGTCAATGTAAATTCCACTATTAACTCTTATCTTTCCATATCTGGCTAAAATAATCTTAGTGATAGATTCATATTTTAGTTTTGTTCAACAAAAAATTTATGGACATCATGAATACTAACTCATTAATTTTTCTTCTATTCATACTCAAATCAATATATATATATAATTTTTTCTTTGAGAATCTTTCAGTGATCTTCTTCTAGCACATTAACAGTCCACTTAGTGGTCTCTTTTATATAT
>NC_068982.1:122850025-122862388 GCF_001194135.2 Octopus bimaculoides
TATATATATATATATATCAAAATATATTTTCCCCTTGTATTTATTTTAAAATATATCAGGTTATTTATAAGCTGTTGTAATCAACAGTTGACTTTAAACTATTTTTAAATACCTTAAATCTCTATTGATTTAGTAATTTTAAAACAGTTTTTCATTACTTTTACTGCTTCAGCATCATATAACTATAATAGTTTAATTTCTTTTCATCTAACTGTCATTGCCTCTCACATAAGCTTTTATTGTAACCATACACACCGTCTAATAAGAATTCCTTGTAATGCTTCATAGGTTTCTTTATATTAATGTTTTCCGCCTTGCAGCATTATACTGTAGCTTCCTATCAAAGAACATTATTCTTTAGACTGGCCAATATCTTCAATGGCTACATAGTGTTTGTTGTTGTTTTCCAACTGAATAAATGAATGATGTATTTGAGGAGCTCTTCAACTAGAAACAGAAAAACTGAACACTTTTAGAGTGAAAGAGAGAGAAAAAAAGATTTCATTTATGTAGTTTCATTTATGTTGTAACCTACAGCATTTATCCAAATACAATCATGGTCACATGTGATTCTATATGTTCAGAAGTGCTATTCATCTGATGGCCAAACCTGTTGTATGAAACTAGTAGCCACCTTAAATAGATCTAATCATGTAAAAACTGCAAAATGCATGCAATAACATTAGCATAGAAATGACATCATATCTCCCAAAAGCAAATTGGTGTAATTCCTTTTGTTATTCGAGAATTATTTGAAAAGTGTTTGTTCCTGTATCAGTTGTCAAATCACAATCATTATTAACAATTTAACATATCATTCAAAACTTGAGGGATGGATTCTGTATTTATTTATTATATTTATGTCCATTACTTATCTGATCTGCATGAACTAGTATACCCTGTTGTTCATCCTGAATAACTGTATCTGTATTATGTTTTCTTTGAGATGTTATTAGTTTGTATATTATATATACAAACAGTATATATAATATACTGTATTATACTCTGCAACAAATTATCCTACCAATTTTACTTTCTATGGAATGATGTGCTGAGGAAATTATTCAGAATTCTAAATCCCTTCAATTCTCTCTCTCTCTCTCTCTCTCTCTCCCTCTCCCTCTCTCTCTCTCTCCCTCTCTCTCTCTCTCTCTCAGATCTAGAAAGGAACTAAATATTACCAGATTTGATGATTGTTTATTTTTAAATAATGTTTAGTGTTTTCCTTTGCACAGTTCAGATATTGACAAAAGTGCAGAAAATTTTATACATACAAATCTGTTTCCAATTAAAATCATATGAACATCTTACTTAGATAATTCATTACTGTAGTTATTTATTACTGAATGAAGCTTACCATAACTCTTCCAAAAATCTGCTTTTAGTATCGTCTCTAAAGAGATTATGGAAACTATGCATTCGCCTTAGAATACTGATGCCAGTTGTTTGTGTCTGAAGACCATGAGGAAAGAAGAGGCTGCCTATATACAGATATACAGAGGCTGTAACTATCTGTACCATCCAGTACCTGTTATTTTTGTTACTTCTCCATCACTGCAGATCTTTTCTTCCTGTCTGCATTTAGTGGTTTTAAAATGAGAGTCAGACTGTGCAGTCTGATCCCACTCCTTACATTTGAAAGTCTGACCACAGTGACTCAGCAAGAGACTGTGGTGACCAGCAAGCTGCAGGTTTTACATTGGAGTGGCCTTCTCCTAGGTGAATTGCCTTACAGATCTGGAGAGCTCCACCTAACCGGGAGTTGCCAGAAGGGTGTGAAAGAGAAATTTTGAGG
Source organism: Octopus bimaculoides (assembly GCF_001194135.2). Classification (NCBI taxonomy): domain Eukaryota; kingdom Metazoa; phylum Mollusca; class Cephalopoda; order Octopoda; family Octopodidae; genus Octopus; species Octopus bimaculoides. Next base: position 122,851,821 of record NC_068982.1, read on the forward strand.
AATGTGGAACCACTATTGTTCCCAGGTCTTCTCTGGCCTAGAGTAGTAGCACCTGTAACATGGTAATTAACTTATGGGTTAATTACCATGTTATGGAAAAAAACTCCAAGCACAAACCCTCACTGTTTTGTGAGTGCCTTAGAAAAGAAAAGGGCTAGGGGAGTCAACCTTTTTAGAATATACTCTCATTTTCTACATTAAAATGTTGATAAAGGCTTACTTCTGCCAGATTTTGATTTCAGAGAAGGTGCTATTTATGATTGAAATATTGGATCTGAATGATCTTGTCTCTTTCAATGTAATGTTTCATAAAATAGTTGTATGCGTGAAAACATGTATCCAAAAGTAAACTTTATGTAGCTTTGTAGCTTGTAAATCCTCTGTGAGTTAATACTAACAAATTTTGTTTGCCTATCACTTCGTTTCTCCTAAATTTTTGAATCAGCATTTTTCAAGAAGTTAATTTTTCCTCTCTATTTTGCCTTTTTTTTTTACTTCATTTATTATATTTATATGGACATAAAATTTTAAAATTATATCATCATCATCATCATCATCATCATCGTTTAACGTCCGCTTTCCATGCTAGCATGGGTTGGACGATTTGACTGAGGACTGGTGAAACCGGATGGCAACACCAGGCTCCAGCATCATACATCTTTATTAGTTAAACAATAAAATAACTGATTATAAAAATTATATAATCAAGAGAAAATTTTTAAATGCTACATATTCAGAATATTTTATAATTTTCCCATTATAATAATACCAAAAGCCACAAAATAATCATTAACAACCAAACCTTAATTGTCAAAAAAAAAAAGAAGTAGAAATGAGATGTTCTGTTCATTAATTTACTACTACTCTGATCACTTAGAGAAAAGAAGTAAATAATAAAATATATAAAACATGTTTTATATATTTTATTCTTTACTGATTGGTGTCAAGAAAGGCATCCAGCCATAGAAACCATGCCAAAGCAGACAGTAGAACTTGGCACAGTCCTCTGGCATGCCAGTTCCTGTCAAACCATCCAACCCATGCCAGTATGGAAAAGGATGTTAAACGATGATGATGACAACAACTGATTCAATACTGAGGTATCTTCAAGGGTTTTAATCAATTTTAGGAATTTTTTATCAAATATCTAAGCCCACCTACAAGATTTGACCTGGTTTGATACAACTAGGTAATTTTGGTTGATACAGCAATCTATTTGCCATCTCTTCATTTGTCAACCCAAGGTTATAATAGATGACATTACCCAAAGTATTGTGCAGTGAGACTGATTTGAAAACTGCATGGCTGTAAAGCTAATTTCTCAACCACATCACAATGCCTTGACCCATGACACATTAGATAAATCTATAAATCTATTGGTTCAAGAATGTTAAAAAACCAAGTTTTAACTCATGAATTGTAAATCCAGTGCTTTATACATTTAAATTTCATATGTGCAAACATTCCTTCTCCATTCTCTTTATGTTTCTATTCTATTCTTTTATACCCCTTCAAATAATTAAGGTATTTGTGCTGAATGTTGCTGGATGCTAGATATTATATACTTCTTAATTCATATGACATAACATAACCAATTCTATGTGTCAGTAAAGAGTTAATTGAAATATTATGACAAGAACTTCTAGACTTAAGATAGCTTTTATATAACTTTAAATTTTCCTTTACTCTTTACACACATGCTATACATATATATATATATATCATCATCATCATCATCGTTTAACATCTGTCTTCTACACTTGCTAGATTGGATGGTTTGACAAGATCCAAAAAGCTAAAGTTTGTTTTGGCATGGTTTCAATGGTTGAATGCCCTTCCTAATACCACCCACTTTATGGAATATGCTGAGTGCTTTTTCATGATATCACCAAGTAACTTACATGACAAAGAAAAGGACCCCTCAACTGAGTGGGTTGTAGTAAAGCGTGAGGTAGCTTTATGTCAGTTGTTGAGAGGCTAAAGAATACTGGAGGAACAAGAAGAGATATGTAGCTACCCTACATTATATAAGGGTGGGTAGGAATTGCTAGAAAGAAGATATTGGTTATAGAGATAAGGTGTCAGAGCATACTCTCAAGATACAAGAAAGTGAGTATAGTAGAGAATACAAAGAATTAAGAAAGGTGGGTGGATAAGTTCATTAAGGTGTGAGAGGAGAGTGATAGATGGTTAGACATGGATGTAAAGATGAATGTAGTGAGTGGATCAAGGGTGGAATTGTGCCACATAAGTATGGCAGGTAGGTAAAAGAATAGGAGTGACTCAGGGAGGTGGAGGTGATAAGTGACAGTGTGGGGGGACGAGAACAGCAATATAATAAACCTGTAGGTAGATCAGAAAGCATAGAAATGCTGTGTGGGATGGGAGAGTGAGGGGAAAAGAAAGAGAGATGCATAGTGAGTGGGAGGCACAACAGCAGATATGATAGGGCGATGAGAATAGTAGCAGATAAGAGATTGTGTTAAATAAGATAATGACAATTCTAAGATGTATCTCAAAGGAGAGAGAGAGATAACTGGAGGCACAGAAAAGGACAATCAATTTAAAATAAAGTTGGAAAAGTTGATATTGATAATAAAGGATGGATTTTTAAAGGAAGTGGTTCCAGTGAGAGGGAGAGGTAACTGGTTACAGAAAGGAGGATAAAATATGTGTATATTCTGCTCTCAAATGGCTACAGCTGCTGAATAGCACTATTGTTAGAAAAGAGGAGGATTGGGTGTGAGGAAGACAAGAGATGAGGAAGGCTTGAAGGGAACAGATTGGGTACAGATTGCAGGACACAGTGTGTGTATAGAAATTAATATAATATTTTTAGGGCCTCACTTTCATCAATATGGGTGGATCTTCTTGAGCACAGAAAATCTAAGACCTGTCCCTCTCATCATTTTACATACACTTGTCTATGCTAGTATGGATTATATACAGACATACACTCTCACTTATATACATTCATCCATTCATTTCTTTTTTTCTTTGTGACGTTAGCTCTGGTGAGGTTGCCTTGTATTCTGCAAGACTTAACAGTCCTCACTGTTATACATTGACATAAGATGAACTAGGCTGAGAAGGTGAAAGAAATGAGAGTATAATGAGAGAAACAAAGCATTTAGAGTAAAAGGCTTATAGAAAGAATAATGGAAGAGAGGCAGTAATGGTACCTACATATTTTTGGTAAACAAGAGATAGTGAGTGATGGATGGCAGCTGAGATGGATTATGGTAAGAGAGAGTAATGAAAGAGGGAGAGGAAGTGATGGGTAGCAGTACAGAAGGATGATGTATATTGGATCTCAACACATCTGGTGCAATCTTCGTTATACAGACTTTATGATGAGAGTCAAAGGTAGCATTGTAAAGACGGTATTCAAGGAAGACTAAATACAGAGATCCAATGCCATCCACCATTATTAGCATGGATTGGACAAGCCTCTTTTTGGCCATACTCTACGACCAGATGCCCTTCCTGATGCCAACTCAATATAATTCAAGTAAGGTACTTTATCCCACTGGTCTTTGCACTCTAAACCACTGAGCTATGTGATATAAATACGCATCACTGCAGGCCAAGAATATCAATGCAAAGACTTGCACATGTGCATGTGCATGCACACACACAGAAGAAGATGGGTTTCTAAACAGTTTCAGCTGCCAAAGTTCACTAAAAGGCTTTTGTCAAGCCAAGGCTGTAGTAGAAGACACTCGCTCAAGATACCAAGTAGTGGCATTGAACATGAAAAATGTGGCTGGGAAGCAAACTTCTTAACCACACAACCATGTCTATGTCTATTGATGTATAAGCTGTAGTAAAAGTAGAATGAGTTCTATAGATGCATATGCTACAGTAAATCATTCTATTAATCTGAGAAAAGAATAACAATGAAAAAAAATTAATGCTGGTGCAAGTTCAGTATTTATCTTTCATAAAGGAGTTGTTTTCATTTCATTCCTTTTTGTTACTCCATCTTTTAAAGTGACATTTGATCTTTGTTAAACAGGAATAAGAAATTTGTTTCTTTATCCAATTAAGGTCTTAATTTATGTTGTAGTTATGGTGTTTTAAAAAATAATAGATCTACCAGATATATTGTGTATTATTTACTTTGTATATATGTTACTGTGACTCTCTCTCATTCTCTCTCTCTCTCTCCCTCTCTCTGTATATATGTACATGTATTTATGTGTGTGTGTTTGCATGTGTGTATATATATTTCGTATTATGCTAAGAAGCAATGCATGTTACTAGAATTTTAGACTTGAGTCAAATATAACAAACAACTCCAAATCATTGATAGAGTATATGCGTGAGTGGAGTCAAGACCAGCTAGTTTGTAGTGATATTGCATCATATTAGTTGTTATAATGAAATCAACCCACATTTCAAAATGCTTTAACTGAGGAAGGTTTACATAATGGAAGCATTTCCTATTATATATTATGCAAACTTAAAACATGCATATTAAATGATTTCAAAATCATTTAATCATAGATCATCATCATCGTCGTCGTCGTTTAACGTCTGCTTTCCATGTTGGCATGGGTTGGACGGTTTGACTGAGGGCTGGCAAGCCAGAAGGCTGCACCAGGCGCCAATCTGATCTGGCAAAGTTTCTATGGCTTGATGCTCTTCCTAACACTAACCACTTTTTACATGCCATTGGCACAAGGGTCAGTCAGGTGGTACTGGCATTGACCACACTCAAATGGCGCTTTTTACGTGCCATCAGCATAGGAGCCAGTCAGGCAGCACTGGGGAGAGAATGTGAAACAGAGAGCACACAATTACTAATACAATGTGGGTTATACAAAGAACATCCTGTAGATCCACTGTTGTTTAAAATGCTAAAATTATAACATACGAAACTTTAATTGAATAAAATAAAAAAAGATAATCAATTTCTACATCCTTAGATATAAAATCATGCATGTATGTACATCTATGTGTGTCTCTGTTTAGTTGAGACATGATAGCTAAGAGAGTAAAGTGCTTTTCATTGACTAGATACAAAGACCATACTTCTCTGTTTGTTTCATATTGTCTTGCTTTTAACAGATTCCAACTCTACTTCACAATTCAGTAGGCAATTGGAACTATCTCCAACTAGCTATTAAAAAGCAATTCTTCCTACAAAAACCACTCCATACATGAAAATGGATATACTCAGTACAGACAGACACACACACACACACACACGCATATATGGAAGGCAGACATTAAACGATGATGAAGATGATAAATATATATATACATGACATGCATTTTACTGATTATATAAATTGTACGTGTTGATATTGTCGCTATTATTTAGTTCTGTGTGAATGCTGATCAAGCAAACCTTTGATTAAAGCCATTTCAACTATGACTGTCCTATTTCTATAACTACATTATCAGATGTGTTTTTCAGAGATTGTAGGGTGAGTTATGAAGAAGATTTGATTGCTATTTCTAACAATCCAAACTTGTAGAGATTCCTCTTTTACTCCTTTACTCATTGTTATATATATCTTTCTGTATTTGGGAGTATAAATAGATGTACTTTCCTTATTGTATGTGTGTATGTATATGTGAGTGTGTATATACATACATACGTGTGTGTGTGTAGTCAAATCAAATAAACAAACATTAAAAATGACAAACAAGACAAGAGGACATGCACATGGAATGTATTAGTTTGATACTTGGTAAGAAGAGAGTTTTTGACATTTCAAACATAGGTCTCCATCAGAAAGGAAAACAGAAAAGTCCAAAGAAGGACAAAAATACCACCAGCACGTGTGTGTGTGGGTGGATGGGTGTGTGAGAGAGAGAAAGCCAATATAAATATTGATTGGTTGATATCCTCGATATGCTTTACATCATATAGAGTAACGAACAGAAAGAGTAAAAGAGAGAGTTAATGTAAGAGGTACAGAATGCGTGCACATACTAGGCTTGGTGTCAGGCAGAGGAGTATAGGGATTAAATGACAGTAGTTATGGGAAATTTGTTTTGTCTTATTTGATTTTAAGGTAATAAATATTTTTCTTTTAAAAATTGGTTTCATCATTTTGTATATGCACCAAGAAATTTGCTCAAAGTTAAATTATCTGTATTATATGTATATCATAATTCCTGATATTACCCATGGTGGGCAAAAGTATACTTCAAATTACCTGTCATATGATGGGTAACACCATATATATATATATATATATATATATATATATATATAATGTATGTATATACTGGCTGATGTTTTTGTATCCCCTCCATTTTCTTTTTTGCTATATATATATATATATATATATAAACATGTATGCGTGCATATATATATATATATATTTGTATACATTTATATATATGTATGTTTATATGGTATGTATGTATGTATGTATATATATTTGTGTATGTGTGTATTGTAGAATTGCTATTTTGAATGGGATGTTTAGAATTCCATGTAAATCATTTTTTATCCATATTTCAATTGACAGTTAAATATTATTTGTCCTTCAATATTCTTTTGGTACTATATACAACTGAACAATTTACAGAGTTTATATTTGAAAGTGGTGTAAAGCAGGAGAGTTAGTTTAATTATTCTCTATAGTAACATCATAAATCATCGCTAAGATAATTTAGACTTTCTTGTTTTATTCCACTCTCATATATATATATATATATATATATATATATATATATATATATATATATACATACCCACACACACATATACATATACATATATGCATAAATATCTATGCATTTACATTTAAACATTTAAATATTATACACCTTTATATACACACACACATATATATACATACATGTATGTGTGTGTGTGTTGTACAACAGAATATACCTGTTGATTTGTATTCAGTACTGCACATGTAGACAGGTGTAAATACCTCTCTATCTACAATACCTACATGAACAGCAAAAGCAGGATCAACCTGACTATGTTCACACTGTGATGGGGTTTCATCAGTGAAACTGAACATATCTTCTTTAAGTCTGTATGAAGATATTGCTTATTATAAACCCACTATTACTAAGACTTATAATATAACATTGAAACCGAAAGCACTGTTAACTCATGAAATAGTCATATATAAATATATATGTATGTCTATGTGTTTCTCTGTGTATATTGTGGAGAATGATGAATTTTTTTAATAGTGTTATTTTCCTGAGGTTGCATGTTGTAGACAGATTGATAGTAATCTATCAACATTTATCAAATAAATCAAAATTTTTGTTTCTTTAGATTGGCCAAGTGTTGAGACTGTCTCATGTCTTATCATTGAATTTAATGAACTAAACTATTTACAGACTGCTTGGGTTGCAGATTTCTCTTAATTTGTTGTTTATTGATTGTTGTTGTTGTTATTGATGTTGTTGGTTTGAAATTACTTTCCTTCTCTCTTTTTTTTTTTTGTCTGTGAATTTGTGTTTCTTTTCCTTTTTTTATTTTTTGGCCATAAATATTTCCTTTGCTTAATCCTTATTGTTATTTTCTTTGTTTTTTCCTTTCTTTTTTCTATTTCCCCTTTTTCACAGCAGCCCCGGCGTAAACAGCGCTATATCCAGAGGTCAAAATCCCATGATGACCCCTCTGCTGATATCCATGCTCCCGCAGGTACTGCCAGAGGTCGCATTGCACGCCAGGGTGCACGCATTGTCCGATCTCGCTCTCCCTCAGGTAGCCCTGTACGCCACCATTATGAACACCACCATCACCAGTCCACTAATGTGAGCCCAGCGACCAGTCAAACTTACATGGTCACTCGGTGTGACTCATCAGATTCAATAAACACCAATGAAAACTCAGCATTACTCAAGGATGATGAGAAAAACCAAGCGCAAGCAGCACTTTGCATCTATTTTGATGGGTCTGAGCTGGATGACAGTGTAGAAGAAGAAACAAATGTATACAAAAGTAAAAAGAACAAAAAAACTAAAAAGAAACTTCCAATCTAAAAATTAGAAATTTTAAAAGAATATATATTTAAACTATTATTTTTTTAAACAATTTAGTTTTAATTATTTAAAGATAATTTATGCATTTAAAATTCAATTTTCTTTTAGTATTGTTATTTAATTTTAACTGTAAATGTATTTTGTTTCAAAAGTATTTTGAATGAAAGAGACTAGTACTGCTACGGGAAAAAATTGTTTTACTTTGCAAATAATTATGAAAAAAACATCTATTTTAAAGAAACGTATATCTATTTTGATTCTTGTTGCTGATTAATCATTCTGGTTGCTTGAAATAGTTTGTCTTTTGGGTTTTTTTTTTAGTTTGTTTTTGCATTTGATATAACCCATGTTTATTAATATGCTATAAAGTTCTTTTTGTTTTTTATTTCCTTTATTATCTGATTTCAAAATTATAGTTCTCTTTTTATGATGATGATGATTTTAAAAATTTTCATTATTATTACTGTTAATACTAATATTATTATTATATCTAAGGTGGTGAGCTGGCAGAATTGTTAGTGCATTGAACAAAATGCTTGATGGCATTTCTTGCAGCTCTTTACATTCTGAGTTCAAATCCCACCAGGTCAACTTTGCCTTTCATCCTTTAGGGTGGGGGGGGTTCGATAAAATAAAGTACCAGTCAAGTACTGGGTTCGATGTAACCAACCAACCTCTCCCTCTAAAATTGCTGGCTTTATGCCAAAATTTGAAACCATTAATATTACATCTGCTACTACTATCATTATTGTCACTATTATCATCATCATATTGGGTGGTGAATTGGCAGAGTCATTAGAACATCAGAAAAATATGCCTTGTAGTATTTGTTCCAACTTTTCATGTTCTGAGTTCAAATTTCACTTGAGGTCAACTTTGTCTCTCATCCTTTCAGGGTTGATACAATAAAGTACCAGTCAAGTATTGGGGTCGATGCAATCAACTAGCTCCCTCCCCTTAACATTTTTGGCCTGGTGCCTAAATCAGAAACCATTATTATTATTATCATCGTCATCATCATCATCATCATCATATAGGATGGTGGGTTGGTAGAACCATTTGAGCTTCAGAAAAAATGCTTTGTAGTATTTGTTCTGGCTCTTTACATTCTGAGTTCAAATCCTACCAAGGCCAACTTTGTTTTTCATACTTTTGAGGTCAATAAAATAAAGTACCAGTCAAGCACTGGGGCAATGGTATTGAATAAACCCTTCCCCTCAAAATTGTTGGCCTTGTACCAAAACTAGAAGGAATTATTATTATTATTATTATTATCATTAATATTGGATTGGCTTGCACTACATATCTAGCAATAATATCTGTTAAACCCTTCCAGGCCTTCCTTTACTGTAGTAAGATTTCATAGGATAAGGACATAATTTTTTTATTTTTTTATTCTATCAGGCTATGGAAAACATATTCTAAGTGAAAGGTGTCAATCATCTCTCTTAACCAATAGTAGTTATATCTCTTCATAAATATGAGATTGTGTTGAAATTGCTTTGAAATTTATTATTTCTTTTTGATTTTTAAATTTTGTCATTTCTGTTAAGTAAAGAAAAATATTTTGTAATTTACAATAGTTTCTTCACTTCTAATTCACTATTTTGTGGGATGTAATGGCCACATTTATCATTGTGTGAATAGCCATTGAAATAAACACGCACACATGTAAAGTTTAACTTTAATCTGTTTATAGACAAGCTGATCCTATTTTTTAAAATCAATGTTTACAACATTACTTATTCACAACTTGTTTGTGTTGTAGAAATGGCATTATGATGAGATTTTATTAAATATATTTACACTACCTTTTAGCAAATACGCATAGTAGTCTGTTTACATTTCACATATAAATACTAGTATTTATCTTGTCTTTTCAAATGTATATACTTGTTGATCTTTAAATTTTCTGGCATCTTTTCTTTCAAAAAAATACAGGTTTATAATTTTAACTTTTCAAAAATATTTTCAAAAATTTCTTTGCAGTATAAATTAAGATAAATTTATTTCACCAAAAATAAAACAAAGATATAAGCAAATATTAGTATGTATACAATTCATATAGTTAGTTTTTTATTCATATAGTTAGTATTTTATTAATTCACACATAAACATGCATGAATACATACATGTGTGTGTGTATACATGTGTAAGGTTTGATTCCAGTATTGCTTTAAAAACAAATATATCTTTCTTCCCTCCTGTTTCAATTATATGTATACATGTATAGAGAGATAGATAGAATGATTAATTGATCAACAGTTATACACATTATGTTAGCAATGAACTGGAGGAATGAGTTCTCAATACTGCTTAGGGGAATAAATAATTTTTTTTTAACAGAATTCAGCAGCCCATTCCATAGGTTTCATGTGAACATATTCACAGTTATTCAGTCAGAGTTTAGATTGGTGACTTTTTCTTGTTAAAATACTAGAGTTGCTATCCAAATATTCAAACCCAGATTATCTGCAAATATATTTGCACAAAACCTATGGTATTGGACAACTAAATTCTATTGAAATATAATTATATAATATACATATCATATCATAATGATAGGATTATATATATATATATATATATAT
>NC_068982.1:122862464-122865712 GCF_001194135.2 Octopus bimaculoides
GTGCATTTGTTTTTAAAATAATTTTGAATTCAGACCTTCACAGCAAATTTCAAATTCTTCATGGTTTACAAGAACTGAAAGTATATTTATTATATATGGATGAAGAACAAAGAAATTTGTAATTATCAATTGTGAAATATATATAGCTTTTGATTTCACATTGCAAGTTTTAAAATATAACTCTTCTCTAATATAAATCACTTTATTTAAAAGCCTTGTGTATTTGCTAGTTGTTTCCCTCTCTCCTCATTACCAATTGCAGAAAGAATCTGGCCTTAGATAAAATATAGATACAGCAGTATAGAAATAGAGACTCCCTGCCAGTTTGACACTGAATATTAGCTCTGCTTTCAAACACCGTAAAGTAAGATTGAGTAGCTTAAATGTAATTTCTGTATCACAGTTTATCATATTTGTAGATATTATCATGCTTACAGATAATAAATATATATCAGCCCATCCTATGAAAGACACTTAGGAAAATAGTTTATAAATATAATAACATGTTTGTTGTCATAAGTTTTACAGCTAGGACGAATTATCAGTTCAATTAAAAAATTTAAAGAAATATAAAAAGAATATAAAATTCAATATGCTGACATATACTAATTAGAAGCATTATTATTATTTTTATTAGTTACACACTAATAACAATAAAAGCTATATGTTGTTTGTAGTGGTGACAACAAAACTAGTAGCCAAGCATATATATGTGCGCGTGTGTGTGTGCTAAAAATGTCTCACTTCTACAAAGCTGTGTTGTTAGTGACATGGGAGATTTTCCTTGGCCAACCCTGATAATGTTGGGTTGAAGGGATTAGTTAATGATCTCCTAATCTCTACTGTATCATTTGTAGATAAATGGGCTTATAAACATTATCATTGTCATCATCGTTTTAATGTCAGCTTGCATACAAAACTATAACCAGTTTTCTACAGCCAGATGATCTTCCTGACACCAATTCTCACCTGTTTCCAAGCAAAATTATAATCCCCCATCTATTGAACAAAAAGCATTTAGGCATGTTTTTGTAGAGAATTGTAAACAAACAACACTTTTTGCATAAACAGTGAGGCCTTTGTTTACAATCAGTGCCCAACAAGTTAAAACATGCTAACAAGTCTGGAAATACTTTTACACAGTGGATTGCAAAAAAATGACATTGTCTGCATAAATGATGAGGCTTTTGTTTCCAATTAGTGCACACCCATGTAAAAATGAGGGGAATTATGAACTTACTCACACATACACACACATATAGACATATATAGTACAGGTTTCTTTCAGTTTTCATCTACAAATTTCACACACAAGATATTGGTCAATCTGTGGCTTTAATGGAGGACACCAACCAAAAGTGTTCATTTAGTGGAACAGAACTCCTAACCATGTGGTTCCAAAGGGAATTTCTTAGCCACAAAGTCATACCTATGCTTATCAATTAATATTGAATTCTAGGTAGTAAGATCTTAATTGGAATGAGCCATAAGACAGATGAAAGTAATTAGCATGGGAGATAGATAGAGAGAGAGAGAAAGAGAGAGAGAGAGAGAGAGACTTTAGTTATGTTAAGGAAAAATAAATTGTAAGCATAGGATTAAGTTAATTCACTGCAGTTTAGATAAACAAATTTTAGTTTGTTTACAATGTAGATGGAGCAGAGGATTAGCTTACAACTGGTTTTATAGCATAATGTTTTGTGCATTAAGTTAGGAGGGTGAGAGAGAATGATAGGGACCATTGAATTAAGATAGCCAGGTGCACCATGGTAAGAAAGGGAGAAGCTAGAGTTAGAATATAAAGTATTATTTCTCAATTAACTAAACCTTAGAATAAAATAAACACCAAAAGAGGACAATAACTAAATCCACAGATGTTTTCAGCTTTATATGAAACTGTTGACTAATACGTTTTTTAAACACTCTATTCTATAGAACTTTGCCTCAAGCTATTTACAATGAGGGTAGATATTGATTGCCTTTTAATATATCAATTTTCAATTTGTCATTCTGAAAGCTATTCAGTAATAGTTTATGTTTTTGTTTTATTTTTGGCATAGTATTTGGAATAAAAGTGCATGTCATTTTTTTTTCTTGTTTTTATGGAAGTTTCCTTTTTTTTTTCTAGTCATTGAAAATAAATCAGGATTGCAGAAAAGCTTAGAAAAAAAAATTAGATATTTCAAAACTTCCTCAATCACATTATTTGGACAAAACAAAAACATATAGCTATCTGATTATAGAACTTTGACATTTTTTTGCCATCAATTCTTGTTCTCTTAGACACATATGGTCTACCATTTATGATGTTGGCCTGATGAGTATGATGATAATAACAATAATTACTAAAGGTATTAATTAATACTAGGGTCAATTGAACCAATAACATCCATCCTTCGAAATCTGTAGCCTTGTTCTTATATTAGAAATCATTACTAAATAGTTTTATCAAAAATAGACAATAATGAAAAACATAGATAATGATGATAATAATAATAATAATAATAATAATAATTATTATTATTATTATTATTATTATTATTATTATAGTAATAATAGTGGTTCATGAACAATAGATGGAGAGGTAGATAAATTAGCTGAAGTTTGTTGTTCATTTCATAAGCAAAATAATCTTATAGGAAGAAAAGTAGTTTTGTAACTCTTATTTGAACTATGTTTTAAACTCATTTACAGAATTGGCATTAACAGTAGTCAGTAATTTAAAACATTAGTTTGTCTTTCGTAACAAAAAAAAAAAATGACTCACCAATATTCCTGTAGAAATAGTTGACACATTAACAAAATATTAGTTTCAGCTTATAACAACTTCAAAATATTCTTTGTTATAATTTATATATTTCTAATAATGACCTATTTATAATGTTGTAAAGAAAAAATGCATCAATTTACAATTTACAAAATGTTGAATTTAATGATTTACAAAATTTTTACTATTCAATAAATATTTGATTTTTTAAAATTAAATATAATAAAAAATTCTTCTTTTTTATCCAAATAGACCATAGACATAGAAAAAAAATTGTAGTAGTTATCTTCCATTTCAAAATAGGACAGCATGGTGGGAATAATATATTTTGAATTTTCGATCAAAATTGGGGTTTAAATCCCTAGCCATAGCTGGTATACATTTACTCAAATATTTGAGTTCTATTTTTCCTGTTTGCATCATCATACCTGTATATATAAATATATATATATATATATATATATATATATATATATATATA
>NC_068982.1:122865724-122868398 GCF_001194135.2 Octopus bimaculoides
TTCTTAACCCTTAGGAGATGACTGGGCTGGTTTATCAGCCTACCAGTTTTGTGCTAGAAAGATAAAAGGGTCAATTTCTTCCAGAAAATATATGTATTTGTCTCTTGCGATTCAGAAATTTTTATAAAATTTTAAATAATACCTTTATTCTTTTTGTATCTCATAAAAGTGGTTTTGTCATCTCTACTGTAGAAGCATCATCTGTAAGCTTCATCTTCAAAGGTTTAAACTATAGCACTAAATCACTGATCTAGTCCATGAGATAGTACATACACATTAGCTGACAAATTATTATCATTATTATTATTATTATTATTATTATTATTATTATTATTACTATTATTATTATTATTATTATTATTATTATAGTTAGCGGTATTTCATCTGCCGCTGTGTTCTAAATTCAAATTCCACCAAGATCAACTTTGCCTTTCATCCTTTTGTGGTCAATAAATTAAGTACCAGTGAAATTCTTGGGTCGATGTAATCGACTAGTCCCTTCCCCCAAAACTTCAGGCCTTGTGCCAATAATAGAAAAGATTATTATTATTATTATTATTATTATTATTATTATTATTACTACTACTACTACTATTATTACTGTTGTGTTATTGAAAACTGAGGCTTTGGATTCACTTTTGCCATATTTTTGGCAATAGCATCTGTTAATTCTCTCCATGCCTTCCTTAACTCAGTCAGAGTTTAGAGAATAAAATACAGGAATTATTCTGTTGGTATATTTAGTCATTACAAATGTTGGGTGTCAGTCATCTCAACTAACTATATATGAAGTGACAAAGGTAGATTGATAAGTTCACAGCAGATGACATGTCATTTGTAATTGAAGTAAATTCTCTTATCTCCATGCCATCTACTTTGGTTTTTATATTTTGTTTACATCCATAATTTAAGTTTAACAGGACACCTTGAAGTCATTATCAGCTGTTGCATTTTTGAATACATTCTAAATATATGAATCTCATTTAATGTCTTAGATCTCTAAATTAAAATCCTAATAGGTGTCATTTGTCTTTCATACCTCCAAAATGAATTCAATTGAATGCAGACTCTTGGCTTATAAAAATTAAAATTATGTATAGCCAAAACAAGCTTTTTTATTAGAAAATCAAGCTCAGAATGTAATATAGTTTTACTATAATTCTTTTTCTTTTTCTATCAGGGAAGTCCTATAAAATACATCCTGTACTAACTTAAAACAAAGTTAACTTTTTAACCAACCTGTGCACATCATCTTCTATTCATAAAGCATTTATGACAAAAGATATGAATAGGTTGTAATGATAAGTTATAAATGCATACATCTATGCATTTGTATATTTTTGTATGTCAGCAAAACTAAGAACTAAATTCTGATATCGACAATGTTATTTAATGAATTACCTTGTCTTCAATCCAATTAAATTTTGATAAAATGCCTATTTTGTTCATTGCTGCTCATTGGCTACATTTTCGAGACTGTGGGTTATTTTGTTTTGTTGTTTTGTGTTTTTGTCTAGGAAACATTTTTACTCATTAAGGACCATCTACTACATATTTAAAGCTTTGCTTTGTAGTTAAATAAGGTCAGCCATTTATTTTACCTAAGGTATCTTTTTTTTAATGCCCATTGAACATTCAGTAATTCTTTTATATTATTAAGATGCTTTATTCTTTCTTCTGATACATCATATAGAATAATACTACAAAAACTTATATTAATGAAATTAATTATTACCTAGCTTTAAATGTGTTTAATATTTCTTAATTATTACAGTTATGAGTGTGCAGATGGCCAAATGAATAAATGAAATAGACAACCATCTTTACAACCTGTCATTATCATTATACCGTGTTGGTCCGCTAGAACACTTAACTCTAAAATGGCTGAATCTCACCTAACTGTAACTAGGTACTGTAGAGTAGGGTCAGCTTGCTACAAGTCAGCAACAGCATTATAATAAGGAGCAGTCCTGTGTTTACTCTAAGTTCCATTTTTCCTTGTAAGTAGATAATGGAGAATAATGATGTGAAAAGGAGATTTTGCTGATGCCCCACAAACAGCAGAATTAACAAGATATCTGATAATGATTGCAGTTATACAAATATTAGCAAAAGTTTGAGTCACAGAGGAAAAACCCTCAATACTTTCATAGGTTGTTAATTGTTTATACATAACTTGGCATTTAATAGAAAGATTTAAATGTTTAAATAGATACATAAAAATTACTTTGATTTATGAGTGTGATATATGTATGAAGATTACTTATTGAAAGAATGATTTATCTAATAATTAAGTAATCTGTACTAATTCATATAACTAAATATACCTCCCATCTCATTATTTTTTTCATTGGAAATTTTTTTGTTATTTATATTTTTCTAATAATATTTCATAAAAGTAAAATTAGAGATGAAATATAAGCACTGGGTTTCTCTAGTTATATCTTGCAACATATTCTGAATAAAACTGACCTTTATCTGGCTATTAAAGGGTTGGAATCAACTTCATTTCTAAATTAATTTAATCTTTCAGAAATTTAAACAAGTTTACTATATCATATTTACCCTGATACCTTGAACATCCATTGAATTCTTGAAAATTCAGTTACTTTTGATATGGATGTAATATATATATATATATATATATATATATATATATATATATATATATATA
>NC_068982.1:122868844-122870022 GCF_001194135.2 Octopus bimaculoides
ATATACTTAGCAAAATCTTTCTCAGAGAAAAACATTTAAAAACAGTTCAAATTATATTTATAATTTGAACTGTTTTTAAATGTTTTTCTCTGGGGAAGATTTTGCTAAGTAAGGACAAAACTAACAACAGTTGTGCAGTAGAATTTATCTACAACAAACTGAGATCCCAACTCTCAACCAGCATCCAAAGTCTTTTTAAAGTCAGGAATGGTAATAAGCATCTTCACACATGTAATTCCTAATTCAGAACAAGGCCTGATTTTTTTCATAATTTGTAAGGTTTTTTTTTTCCTTTTTTTTGTATCATTTATGTCACTTTTTTTCCTTCTCTTATTATTTTCTGTTTGGTTGAATACATTATGTTTCCATTTTCTTTTTGGATCAATGTAAAGTATATGATGAAGGTTTGAATCCAGGTAAAACTTAGTATTATATTACATTTATGGAAATATCTCTTTCTCTACCATCTATATTAATTTTCAATATAAAGCAATGGATGAACATTTAAATCTAGAAAAAGTATTCTATACTCTGCATAAATATCC
The DNA here is from genome assembly GCF_001194135.2 of Octopus bimaculoides. NCBI lineage: Eukaryota > Metazoa > Mollusca > Cephalopoda > Octopoda > Octopodidae > Octopus > Octopus bimaculoides. Next base: position 122,869,390 of record NC_068982.1, read on the forward strand.
TATATTCTGACTATTCTCTGTTCTTGCCTGTTAGTCAGATAGGAATCCTGTCTACATGGTCGAATCTATTGCACTACAGATTATGAATTCATCCTTACCAAGTAAAACCTCACCAAGTTTAATGAACTCTTCAGGTGAAAACTTTTAAATGTAACTGAACATTTCCAGCTTAGTGGACAAAAATATCTCTATTCACTCTTCTATATCATTACAGTTTTTCCTGTAGACCTATTGTTTATATAAAGCTCCAAAGAACTTAATTTATCTTAAACATACCCTTAACATAAATATAATTGTCCATGAGCTGTAGCTGTAATGATAAGTTATAGAGATAATGTATACCTGTAGATGATGGGGAAAAGAAGTAACAATTAGAATACTTAACATTAACTAGATTTGAGTTCTTGCCTATGTTTTACATTGAAAATGAATACATGGTAGGATAATCCTTTTTTTTTCATAAATACAGTATAGAATGCTAAACTGTAACTGGATTTGAACCTTCACCATTGAACAAAAATACTTATCTCAACTGCCATTGGAAGATCAGAGAAACAAAATAACATGTCACATAAATGATGCAAAAAATATTTTTTATATATACATATAATAGTATAATTCCATACCCAAATC
>NC_068982.1:122870032-122876162 GCF_001194135.2 Octopus bimaculoides
TATATATATATATATATATATATATTAAAGTATTAATTTCGAAAAACAAGTTTCAAGGTCAATAATACTCCTCATCAAAGCCAACACATATCTAAACACAGAAGGCATATATAAGCCATTATAAGCATGCAAACACATGACATACAAAAGCATATATATATACATATAATAGTATAATTCCATACCCAAATCAAAGTCAGATAAGTCATTGCATAAATACATACAGATAAATACATAATTTATCTGTATGTATTTATGCAATTACTTATCTGACTTTGATTTGCGTATGGAATTATACTATTATATGTAGATATGTATGTTTTTGTATGTTATGTATTCACTTGCTTTTAATGGCTTATACATGCCTTCTGTGTTTAGATATGTGTTGGCTTTGATGAGGAGTATTATTGACCTTGGAACTTGTTTCTTTCAAACTAATATTTTAATCTAATCACTCAATAAATTGAGCCCTACATTGTTGTTTCTTGAAAAGAGTTCACCTCTATAGTTTTTCATTACCTATATATATATATATATATATATATATATATATATATATGCATGCAAGATAGTATACTGGTATTGCCAGATACCACCTTGTTCCCCAGATAGCATCCTGGTGAAAAGACTAATCCATTAAGGATCAAAACCCTAAAAGATTTATATTCCTAGTAGATTTCACTTTTCACCTTCATTTTACTGAGGACTCACCATCTCCATCTCAATAGGCCAAAATCTAGTTGGTTGAATATGAGTAGGTGATAAATTTCAAAAATATGCACTCCATATACATAACACTCTTGTTGACTTTGTGACCAATGCCAGAATAAGCAACTTTTAAAGAATCAAGTATTACTGAATATTTATGTTTACTCATTTACATTAGAATCATGTTTAGCAACTCTGACAACTAAATATACTAACAGAATTATTAAATTCGTATGTTTAGCTACTTAAAAAACACAAAAAACAAGTACACATTGACTAATTCAAGTATTTATTTTCAAATCAAGATTTTATTTAATTTTTACATCTAGCTTACATTCAACTTGTTTGCAAGTTTTTAACACTTAAGTGTTATAATGGAAGAGGTAAATTCAGATTGCTACCATTAATCTTTTAATCTGTTTTGTAAATTATTAACAGCAGTTGAAACCTGATGAATTCTAAGTAATCTCCTTCCTTCTTCCCACTTATTGTTTTATACTAACCTGGGTTTTTTTAATTTTGGTTTTTAAAATTTTTTTTTATGATATATGTCAATGATTAATGTCAATATTTGACTTTATACTGTAAATTTGTGTATTTGCTATAATCATGTGAAACTCAAGGGTCATTATATACAGGCAGTCGCTATTTATTTGAGCATACCATTATATATGGCAAAAATTACATTGGCTAAAAACGAAACAAAAATTACTGCTGTTTTGTTGACCATGTTAATTCTATAGAAATAGAATGTTCCCAATTGTGATAAGATTCTATAAAATATTATGCATGTTACTGCAGCTGCTAAGTTGCGTTGTTGATAGAATTTAGTACAGTGTATATAATTTGCTTATACAGCATGTATAATAATAATAATAATAATATAAATTTTAAAAAAATAAACTCTTACATTAAATAAATGAATTTTTGTTGTTTTCATTTCTACTTTACCTTTAATGTTCTGTAAATCAATGGTCCCCAGTTTTTTTGGCAATACAGACCAGTTCCATGAAAGACAATTTTTCCTTTGACTGACGGATCACACACATAACTAAACACAAAGTGCATAATATATAATTTAATTATTATGTTTATAATACTTATAAAAAAAAAGGAGCACTCCATCAGTTACGATGATGAGGGTCCTAGCTGATACGATCAAGGGAACAGCTTGCTCGTGAAATTAACGTGCAAGTGGCTGAGCACTCCACAGATATATGTGCCCTTAACGTAGTTCTCAGGGAGATTCAGTGTGACACAGAGTGTGACAAGGCTGGCCCTTTGAAATACAGGTACTACTCATTTTTGCCAGCTGAGTGGACTAGAGCAATGTGAAATAAAGTGTTTTGCTCAAGGATACAGTGCATCATCAGGAATTGAACTCACAACCTTACAATCGTAAGCCGAATGCCCTAACCACTAAGTCACACACTTTCAATCACATATATATTACATATATAATGTATAAATAATGCAAAAGCACCCTGCAGATTGTAATAGTCAATAAAATTGAAATAAAGTGTGGCCCAGTACCAAATGATCCTTGGCCAGGTACCAGTTTCCAGCCCAGCAATTGAGAACCCCTACTGTAAATGACTTTGTTTTGTTATTTATTAGTTTTTCATCAATGATTCTAACCGTTATGATAGTTGTGAGGTTTGTGTATTCCTACAATCCAAAGAACTATACCAGTCAGAGTTTTATTTAGGCTCATATAACCATGCTGGATAGATCTAAAGCAAGGCATTACACTAAATAATAATTGCAATCAGAAACAATAGAATATATCATGGCAGTTGTACAACTTCAGCAGAGAAATCATCTAAGCAATACTGGCACTCTGTTGATTACAACAATGAGTATTCCAGTTGATTTGATCAATGGAACAGCCTGCTTGTGAAATTAGCCTGCAAGTGGCTGAGTACCCTTAATGTAGTTCTCAAGGAAATTCAGTATGACACAGAATGTGACAAGGCTGGCCATTTTTGAAATACAGGTATTACCCATTTTTGCCAACTGAGTGTACTGGAACAACATGAAATGAAATGTCTTGCTCAAAGACACAATATGCCGCTGGGGATCAAAACTCACAACCTTACAATCATGAGCCAGGTACCCTAACCACTTTTACATTTAAGCAATAAGCAATGGTGAAACTCACAGAATGCTGGAAAACAGAAACATATCAATGCTATTGATCAGGATAATCATATCCATAAGTGAATCATTGTTAATATCTACAGGACTAGCAGTTATTGTATTTTCTGATATACAAGTCAAATTTTTCAGACCAAATTTTACAGCCAAAAAAAGGTCAGTTGACAACTTTGGAGAACCAAAATTTCTGTGGGAAATACAGCAGGATTTGGGAAAATAGTGACAATGTTTGAATGTTTACTTTATATACTCTGTTGACCTGTATGCCAGAAAATATGGTACAGATGCTGTTCAACTTTCTAAGAATTGGAAATATGAGCAAGCTCAGCCTGAAATTAATATACTAAGGTTGCTGATGTAGTTCCCCAATAAAATCTAATTGGAATGTTTTGCTTGTGCAGGTTGTTGTTTTTTTCCGTAAGCTATTTATTGCACTGCAATATGAATTTCAAAACAATATGGTATTATTACCACAGGATATCATTACTTATATGTAGAACCAGCTAAAGGTACAACAACTCAAAAAGACACCCAAGAGAATACCTGAGGTGCTTGGACTCTTCTAAATACAAAAAGGAAATGTAAAAATGATAAATAAAATGAAACAAAAATTTTTTTGAAGGGTAAGGATTATTGTAAAACATTGCATGGCTTTGCAACCATGTGGTTTTGGGTTATGTCCAACTGCATGACATCTTGAGCCAATGCCTTCTACTATTGCCTTGGGCCAGCCAGTGCCCTGTGAGTGATTTTGATAGACTGAAACTGTGTGGAAACCTGTCGTGTGTGTTTGTGTGTATATATCTATGTGTGTGTGCGTCTGCATTTGTCCTACCCCTCCCCACTGCTTGACAATCAATGTTGGTGCTTTGGCAAAAGAAAATGACAGAATAAGTACCAGACTTTAAAAAAAATTTAGTACTGGGGTTGATTTGTTTGACTAAAACCTTTCAAGGTAGTACCCCAGCATGGCTGCAGTCCAATCACCTCAATACAAGTTAATAACTTCAAAGGTTATCCAACAGTTTATTTGGTTATGAGGTCAAAAAGAAGCAAGAAGTCATAACTTTAAGCATGAATTATGAGGTCAGAGAAATTGATTTAAAAAGTCATGTTTAATGAACTCAAAAGGTTGCCAGATACAACAGTACCTAGCTAACAAACAGGATATGACAACTTTAGTTGTTGGGACCAACCTTATTTTAACATTTATCTTTCTGTTCCTGCTGAAATGTAAGTAAATTATTTTCTTATTTCTATGAAGTGCAAATGTTTATCTGAATGTTCTTAAGTTATTTTGTAATCATCAGCCTTAGATAAAATATGCAGTACTCTATAGAAGAAGTGTATTGAAACAATAGAATTTTCAACCTAACATTGGCAGTAAAATATAATCTAACTCTTGATATCATATTTTTGTTGAAATACACTGTTTTTCATCATCATCATCATCATCATCATTTAATGTCTCATATATATCATCATTATCATCATTATTTAATGTTCGCCTTTCATACTGGCATGGGTTGGATGGTTTGGTAGGAGCCAATCAGGCAGGAGCCTGCACCAGATTTCTATGTCTGTTGTGGCAGGACTTTTACAGCTGGATACCCTTCCTAACACCAATCACCCAGCAGAGTGGACTGAGTGCTTTCTTATATGGCACTATATATATATATATTTATCATCATTTGATGTCTATATATATATATCATCATTTAATGTCTATATATATATCATCATTTAATGTCATCATCTAATGTATATATATATATATATCATAATTTAATGTCTGTATATATATATATATCATAATTTAATGTCTGTATATATATATATATCATAATTTAATGTCTGTATATATAAATATATATATATATATCATAATTTAATGTCTGTATATATAAATATACATATATATATATATAGAGAGAGAGAGACTAGCTTAAAAGCCACCTAATCAAACAGCTAGCTCCTGTACAATATTGGAAGCTCTCCTGCATTCAGCTTGTTCAGGTGTTTCTAATGCCCTTTCTCTCCTCTTGGTAAGAGCATTTGATGCTTTCCTGGATGCAGCCTGTTCAGGAGTTTGAGAGTCCCTAAGTATTTACATATTCTCAGTATTGGAAGCTCTCCTGGCTGCCATTTGACGTGAGTTTTCATTTGCATGAGACTTTCTTTTCCTTGCTGCTGCCTTGGCTTTTTCATGGGTGACTTTCACTGGATTTAGCAATTTATTTCGATTATTCCCAAATTTATTTCCAGGTTATAAAAATTGTTATATGAATATGCTAATAGTTACATATGTACATACCTGTGGTGTGTGTCACACTTAGTTGAAAGGAAGAGAGAAAAAGAGAGAAATGAAACTTGTTAAGCAGAAGAAGTATAGTTGAAGTAAGAAGCAAAGCAGCAAAGAATAGAGAGTAAGAAGGAGTGAGAGAGAGAGAGAGGACATTGATAGCATTGAGAGGTAAGAGAAATATATTGTGTTAAACACAGGGGAAAGATTAGAAGCAAGGAGACATAGAGGAGGAAGGAGAAAGAGATTTAGGGAGACAGATTGAGTGAACAAAAGGAGTGGATAGAGAATGATAGTGAAAGAGAATGAAGCTATTCTCAGAGAGAAAATGCTGGAAAACTTTTCGCTTTGGACAATATATGATAAAGCCATTGTGACAGTTATTCTAAGCCATTTCAAAGGTATTTATATAAAATTTCATTAAAAAATACCAATTTTCCTGAAAGTTATGAGGCGGAAAATATCAGGTCATGTGAATTTTCCGAAACTGCTCTCCTTAGCTCCTCAGAAAATATTTTTCCAACAAATCTCAATCAACAGGATCTAAGCAATTATTTATGGAATTTATGAGGCAACAAAGTCAATGGGGTATACATCTGTAGATATGCCCATAATTATTTGATAGTTATTAGATGAAGTCACTATTTACAGATGCTTACATTTTTTTATGTTTTCCATGAAGTTTTCACAGTCCAGCTAGTAAAAATTGTTATCGTACAAAAAATCACGTAAAAAAATCACTGAAAACAATCTTATTAATGACAACTTGGGAATCCAAAATTTCAAGATTGTGGGTCTAGATTTAGCCCAGAATGTTTCTAATTTTCTCACTGAGTTGGCCTGATTCCAAAATGGTATGATATGTTGGGCTACAAGTGTCTGGGAATAAAGTTGAAAAAGTGTGACACACTAACATTCACATTTATTATATTATATATATATATATATATATATATATATATA
>NC_068982.1:122876172-122881470 GCF_001194135.2 Octopus bimaculoides
ATATATATATATATATATATATATATATATATCATCATTTAATGTCCTAATATATGTATATAAACATGATAGGCTTCTACACTCTTTCCTCCTACCAAATCCACTCACAAGGCATTGATTAGCTCAAAGTTACAGTAGAAATCACTTGCCCAAAGTGCTGAACAGTGTGACTGACCCCAAAACCATGTGGTTGCAAAGTGAGCTTCTTAACCACACAGCCTGTGCTTATATTTTTAAAATAAAATATGCCGAAAATAAAGATATTTGGATATGAATGCATTGATGAAGCTCCAAATATAGATGACCTAGAAAGATTTGTAAAAATCATCTGTTCTCTGTAATACACAGCACAGCTATTAATTCTTTATCAGAGAGATTTGAACAGTTACAAAGTTTCAATAACTCATACACAATTTCAAATAACATAAAAGATTTACCAGATAAAAATAAATTGAGATTAGCATGTCATCAACAAAAGATCAATGGCACCTTCCAGACTTTCTCTCACCCTACCTCTATGCTCCACTCTGTATTTATTTATAACAAAACTATATAATAATCATTGCTATTAACATACATACAGTTTCTCTCTCTTTCTCTCTCTCATCATATTAATGAACAGATTTCAAACCTTTGATGCTGTGTTTGAATTGTTCACTTCAGCTTATATTTTGTGGTCTGGCTCTCCATCGGTTACGACGACAAGTGTTTCAGTTCGTTCGATCAACAGAACAGCTTACTTGTCAAATTAATGTGCAAGTGGCTGAGTATTCCACAGACACACATACCCTTAATGTAGTCCTCAGGGAAATTCAGCATGACACAGAATGTGACTAGGCTGGCCCTTTTGAATTACAGGTACAATTGATTTTTATCAACTGAGTGGACTGGAGCAATGTGAAGTAAAGTACCCTGCTCAAAGACACAACTTGCTGCTGGGAATCGAACTCACAATCTCAAGAGTGTAAGCCAAATAATCTAACTACTAAACCAAAAGTACTGAAATTCAGCTTACTGAGTGTGCTAGCACCCCTAGAGACAATCCTGCCAATATAATGTAAGGCACAAGCATGACTGAGCCTAACGTTATATCAGCAGGACTGTGGTTAATATGCTCACTTTGCAACCATGTCATTTCATGTTCAGTTCTATAATGCAGCACCTTGAGCAAGTGTCTTCTATTGTAGCCCCAGGTCATCCAATGCTTTGTGAAGTGAATTTGATAAATAGAAATTTTGTGGAAGTTCATTGTGTGTGTGTGTGTGTGTGTGTGTGTGTGTGTGTGTGTTTGTCCCTATCAACACTTGAGAACTGGTGTTGGTTTGTTTACATCACCTGTAACTTAGCTGTTCAACAAAAGAAGCCAACAGAATAAATACCAAACTCAAAAAATAAGTACTAGGGGTAATTTGTTCAACTAAATCCCTCAAGATGGTGCCCCAGCATGGTCTTAGTCCAATGGGTGAAACAAGTAAAAGACAAAAGATATATCAATACACTTAACATTAATCATTATATCTTAATATATTAAGATACAAATTTCTCAAATTTTTTCAGAAAATGAAAAATCTTAGAAATGTCAGTATCATTATAATTGATAATTTCACTATACAAATCGCTTGCTATAGAGTAGTGTTTCTTAACCTTTTTACCCTTGCATAACCCTTAAAATGAATTAGAAGTCCCAAGGAAGCTCCTGCACAAAAAAAAATTATATACCATATCTTTCTCATATTCTTTCCCCTCATAGTTCACATGGTAAATATCATATATATATATGCTATATTTTTTTGATAACATAACAGGTTAGATAGGATGATGTCTATATTACAATATTACAATAATCAATAATATTTTGTGCATGTATAGTAATATTACAATCATGAAATTAGCATAGCTTATCTCACTTTTTCTTGCAGAACTCCTAGGAACCTTTTGTGGAACTGCAAGGTTCCAGGGAACCCCAGTTGAGAAACACTGCTATCGAGTGACAATTGAAATCAGAGAGAAGGAACATTAATGTGGTGTTTAGTCTATAATTTTATCTCATAATTTTATTTATTCATGAAATTCCTCCAAGATTCCCTTTCACAATAAGAGCTAATATTTTATTAGATATACAAGTCCATAACAGGTCAAATGGATATTTCTGAATTGCTATTTAACATTTAGCATTTTCTGTTAGTAAATCTGTGAAGATTGAAAATACCCACCATTAACAGAAGTGATGACAAGTTTTGTATAGTGCTGTGTTTCTCAAAGAAGGCACTGTGGCAAACTGGTGCATTGCAAGGTGGGGTGTGATCTTTTTTAAATCTTAAGTTAAGGCATTAAGAAATTCAGACTGATTGTTGAGCAACTTCAAAAATGTCTTATTCATTATTTTGTTACAGACAATTATAACTAATAAACAAGATACACAATGCTTCTGTGTGTGTGTAAGCATAAAAGATAAAAAGTATGAACAAGCAAAACAACTGGTTTCAGCTTAAATTATAACATATCTTTAACACGGTGTTACATGAGTTTAGATCATAAGAAGGAAGGAAGTGAATAGGTGTGCAGGAAGTCTCTAACAGCTGTTAGAACAAAAACACAGAATATACATATTATTCAAAGCAAGTGGTAGCAGTCAGTGATCTATTCCATCATCAGAGGAAGAATGAGATATAGCAGTGATCTATTCCATTGTTGGAAAGGGAATGAGAACCACTGATACAGTGTTGTCTGAATTGTGTGTGCGTAGTCTTAATTAGAAGGAAATTCTGAGGTATTAATCCAAGTAAAGAAAGAGCAGTAGTAATAGGTGTATCATGATAATATGAATTTTATTCCAGTTTTGAGTGAATTATTAATTCACTTTAGTTTTTTTCTTTCTTTCATTCTCTCTCTTTTTTCTTCCTTTCCTTTTCTGTCTCTTCATCTCCCTTTCTCTCTCTTCCTTCCTCTCTCTGTTTTCCCTTTTCTATTTCTCCATAGTTGTAAAACACCTTAGAGAAGTCTGTCTTAAATTGGACAATAACAAGAACATAACAATAGACGTTGAAGATAAAGAGAAGGGGGAAGAGAGAGAGAGAGCATAAAATCAATAATTGTTATGTTGAGCTCAGTCCTCATCTGTGATGTCATACATTCTTTCATTTGCTTGCTAATAATAATAATAATAATAATAATAATTACAATAATAATAGTTGTAATAATATTAATGACAATCAGATTTAGTCATTTCCTGTGATTCAGTTCAAACGTAGATAAGGTGAGAGTGACTGTAATACTGTAGAGATGACCTATTAATTAAGCTTAATTTAAGCAGAGTCATTCAACACATGGAACCTATTTATAATTAGGTTGTGTCAATCTGTTTCTTAACCTCGTACAACAGTACAGCACCAGTAATATCAGCAGGTCATCACCCCAACAATTCAGCTATGGTTTTTAGGTTTCAGATGACATAACTTTGATTCAACACACTTCAACTGACTCACTATACTGAATAGCCAAACAGTATAGCTGCACTTTACCTGTTTTACTCGTCAACTTCACAATTAGTTTCTGTTCATTTTACTTACAAATATATTCTCATTTAATGGTTCAGTCATTGAGACTGAAACATTTGAGTAATGAGGATCTGATTTCAATGGTTTAAGTCAATTATATTAACTCCAGTATTTAATCTTTTATTGGAATCATGTACTTGCAAAATAAACTTCTCAATCACACATCCATATCTGCACCAATATAGTTCATAATTTTTCCAGGCATGCTATATATAAACATGCTTTTTGTAATCCAATAAGGGTTTGTCTTTTTCTAGGTTGTTGTTTGTCTCTGATTTCAATATTCACTTTGACATCAGCTGGAGATCACTAAAAATTCCAGGTCATACTTGAATGCTACCAAGAGATACAAGCTTTGCATACCAGAAAAGAACATAACCTTAAGGAATTTGTTGAAACTAAGCCTGTACCTTAATTCCATGATGGAGATTTTCACTCTCTGCATACAAATGAGAAAATTCATACTCAGACACTGGTCACCACCTGCATAAACCCCATCAATTCCTAGTATGCTCTTGTTCTTTATGATTTTTTTAATATTGTGTTACTGTAGGTCTTCATATGTGTTTCCTTTCATGCTGATTTTTTTAACTTCTGGCCCTTCTCTCTCCCTCTCTCTCTCTCTCTCTCTCTCTCTCTCTCTCTCTCTCTACTGACTCTATTGCTATTTGTTTCTGTTTAATAATGTAACAGGTTTAGCAGAAGATTTGATTATTGTAAAGCTTGTACTTATTATGTTGGCGCATATGCACATATCAATTCATTTTAGTTAATTAGTACAGGAAGTAAAATTTTATGAATACAAGTTCAAATTACAGTCACAACTAAATGTAGACTTCTCTGCTACAATTTGCTATAAATTATGATCTAATCACTAATGCAATGGAAAAGAAGAAGGGCTTGTTACATACAGACATTTTGATCAGATTACCAAATAAGATTCCTTCCAATCAAATTGATTCCATTATATCTGCCAAATTTTCAGACTCTTGCAGGGAAGAAGAACTCTTTGAGTTGTGAAAGCTAAGATGGTTCATGGTTCTTGTGATGACATTTACTTTCCAAAGAAGTCAATGAAGGCATCAAATGGTGTGCAAGATCTTATTTAGATTCAGATTATTTTAAGAATTAAAGAATTTTAAGAATAAAAGATAATAATTATGTTTAATAATAATTTGAAATAGAATAAAACTGTTTTATATTTGCTGAGTCCTGTGTTTTTATTTAATATGTTCGAATTAGACGCTTAAATTATGAAATATACCATTGATATTGAATGCTTGACTGCCTATCAATGATGCAATACTTTAGACACTGGGCTACCACCATATTTTCCAGCATACGAGTTGAATTTTTCAGACCAAAATTTACTGCCAAAAAAAAAATAAATAAAGGTAGGTTGACTGATAACACCAAGACAACTTTGGGGGACCAAAAATTCTATGCGAAATGCAGCAGGAGTTGGAAAAATAATGACAATATTTGAATGTTTAAATGTTTACACTTTATACTACATCAACTTATATTCTGGAAAATATGGTATGACTGCTATGCAGACATTGAAAAACAATTTAATTTCTTACATAAGAGATACTTTCAAAACAAATGCAACAGTGCTTTATAAACCAAATATGCCTTTATTAAGAACATTTCTGGACTATTTCTGGCTACTTTTCAGTTTGTAAGCACTAGTACATACAAGTATGTATGTATACATACATATATACATACATATATATAT
>NC_068982.1:122881573-122886522 GCF_001194135.2 Octopus bimaculoides
ATATATGTATTGAGTATTTGAAGTGGTGTACAGATATTGTATATTTAGAAAAAGGAAGTAGTCAAATTTTTGGATAAATTTTTATTAGTGCTTTCATTCGTTTAATTTGGATTTATCTTTTTGAAGAGTTCAGTTAAACGAACAAAAGCGTTAATAAGAAATTATCCAAAATTCTGACTGCCTCCTTTTTCTCAATATATATATATATATATATATACATGCACACACACACACACACACACACACACGTGAGTATGTGTGTGTGTGTGCCCTCGACTATAGGCACAAGCTTGACTGTGTGGTTAAGAAGCTCATTTTGCAACCACATGGTCTCAGGTTCAGTCAACTGTAGTTCCAGGGGTCAAACAATGCCTTGTGAGTGAATTTGGTTGACAAGAATTGTGCGAAATCATATCATCATCATTAAACATCCATTGTCCATGCTGGCATGGATTGGATGATACATTTAGATATAGATATGTAGGTATATCTATATGCCTACATGTGTGTGTGTGCATATTTTTATGTTTTCTCCCACTGCCACTTGAGAAATGGTGTTTGTTTACATTCTGGCAACATAGTAGTTCAACAAAAAATATGTATCAAACTAAAACAAGAAATAGATGTTGGGGTCAATTTTGTTGAACTAACATGGCAGTCCAATGACAAACAAGTAAAAGATAAAAGATACATGCTATGCCACACTCAAGTATAGTCCACAAACAAAACTAAATACTGGCAACTACAAAACAGAAAAACCCTTATCTGAAAAATAAAAAGGATTAATCAAAAAATCAATTAATCTCGACAGCATCTGTAAAACAACACCCCACTGCACCCACCCACCCCTGTACACCCGATCTTAAATATCCCTTAATATCCTGTATATGATAGCAGCTATAGATAGAATTAAAAACAGCTGAGGGCCTCTAGGTTCCCTGATAGAGTCCTGAAGGAGTGTTGACATTAACTCACATCCTCTCTGGCTATTCTCTTGAAGAAATCATTGTTTGCTGGTCATATTCCTAATAATTTTCTATCCTAGCTGATTATTCCAGTTTTCAAAAAGGAAACAAATCACTCACAGTGAATTACCGGCTGACCTCATTTACCTCTGATATCATCAAATTATTTGAGAGAGTGATGAGATCTTGAGTAACTTCCTTCTTGGAGAGTAATAGTCTGCTTATTTCCAACCAACATGCTTTCTGTAATGGCACAGACTGTCTAACATAGTTTCTACATCACTTTGACAATGTCCTAAAGGCTCTTGGAGTCGGTTCCAAAGCAGATGTCATACATCTTGACTTCAGCAAGGCCTTTGATAAAGTTGACACAAAACTATCCAACATTGGAGCCCAAAGGTAACTATGAAAATGGATTTAGTGTTTTCTGGTGTACACTCAGCTTGTAGTAATCAATGGTATTCAATTAAGCTCAGTAAGAGTCATTAGTGGAGTCCCACAAAGCATTGTATTGGTCCCACTTTTCTTCATTATTTACATTAATGACATCATCAAACACAACTTTAAAATTTTGCAGATGATTCTAAGCTTCTGAAGGTTGTCAGCAGGGTACAAGACAAGATAATCAGATTTGTCCACTGTCATCCAATGGGTAGAAAAACACAATATGATGCTAAATGGGGATAAATTTGAATTAATCCACTTCAGTAAAGAAGCTGCACTTAAGCTACCATATACTCTATCCTTGGATGAAAACCTCATGGCATCGAACACTACTAGGGATATCAGAATAACTGTTGACAACAGTTTAAGCTGGAATGCCCTCATAAACCACAAAGATGACATGGCCCACAGAACATGCTCCTGGATCCTTAGGACTTACCAATCCAGAGATGCTCTCATCATTATCCTTCTCTTCTCTACATTTGCCCATCCTCATCTTGAATACTGTTGTCTGCCATGGTCTCTCTACATGAAGCAAACTATTATAAAAATTGAGGCATCCTTAAGATCAATCACAACAAAAAAAATAGATGATATGTCTAGTCTTGATTACTAGGATTGGCACAAGAAGTTTAAACTATGTTCCCTCCAAAGCTGCCATGAGCACTGTATCATTTGTATGATGTGGAAAATATTCCATCAACATTGCCCAAACAATGTTGGCATCAACTTTAAAATTCACCCAAGGCACGGTCCCCTCTACCTTTTGTCCTCTGCAAAAATTGTGCTCACATCACATCACACAGTAAGACAGAGCTACTTAACTTCAACTAGCCCTGTACCAATACACATAAAAGAAGAGAAAGATCTCACAAAATTCAAACACTTCCTGGATGAATACCACCAACACCTGGATATATGTCTGCAAACAATAACACTTTATTCAAATGGACTATAGTGTCCAAAGTATGACTAACATGAAGCATGATTAAATGTTTTCTCAAATGGTGCTATTAAGTCAGTCATGGCCTAGGCCAATTCTGGTCAAAACCTAACTATAATTATCAAACTTCTAGAATCGTTTTAAAAGCTGTCATGTAATTAATTGTTGAAATTTAAAAGTTGCCTGAACGGATACTTTTATCTAAGAAATTTGTTTTAAAAAAAAGAAAAACTTTTCTCATTAAAAACACTGACTGGTCAGCTGCTGCGTGAATCACATTCAACAAGAGGTAAAACTTGCTTAGTACCTGTAACTTCGTTACTGTCTATTGTAGCTGTTTTACTCTCGTTACCCCCTCACCTTATCTTAACTTACTATAGTTATCTGCCTCATCCTGCATTCCCCTTCCTCCAATTGTCAGTAAGCCTTCTCACTACATTATCTTCTCCACTCTCTTTAACTCAAGCAGCGGGGAGCGGGGGCTAACTTATCAAATTTTATCAATCTACGTTAACTTTCAAATTATTCTCTCCGTGTAACTTCTCAGTTTTTTTGCCCTCCTGTGTGTGTATGTGATATACATATGAGAGTGTAGTGAAAGTCGCTTATTGTGATCGCTTTGGGACGAAGCCAGATATGAATATGAAGCAAATCTAATTACAATAATCAGTTGATTATATTAAGTGACTGCTACTGTATGTATATCTGTTGATCTGTCGTCCCTTGTATTCTTATTCTCTTCCTCTCATTTCATTGTCTGTCATTTGAGTGTATATACTTTCTGCTTGTATGGTTTTGCTGAGTAACACTGTTCCTTTCCTTCCCTTTCTAAATATACTTTCTCTTTCTCTCTTACTTTCACTCTATTCTCCCTCTCTATATACCTTCCCACTCCTTCCTCCCCCCCTCTCTCTCTCTCTCTCTCTCTCTCTCTCTCTCTTTATAATACAGGTGCACTCACAGCACCCCCTCCTCTACACACACTCGTAACAGTCTCAACGCAAAGAATTCTGGGTAAAATTACCTGGAAGGAAATTTGAATTGTGTTCATGTGAAATGCAGCAGCAGCCGATTTATCCGAAATTAACTCGTTTCGAGCGTGGACTTCCCCTCAGAGAGTCCAGAACATATGGTAAGTGTACTAGAAGATAGAATATATCATTTCTGAAGCAATGTTTAATTTAATTATTTCAGTTTCAAATTAGAAACAACACTACGAGTGACGATGTTTATGTTTACCAGAAACTTTTGTCGACTGAATTTCAGGTTTATTATTTTACTAAAGGCAATTATCCCGTATTCTTCTAGTTACCGAATTGTTTTATTACCTTCCCAAATATTAGGTGTGTGCGGTATAAGATTCTAAGATAATTCGATGTTTAGTATATGAGGGTATGATAAATTTCCTCAAATGGTTTATACCAACCTTCAAGTTAATTAATTCCGGTAGACTTGTTGAACACGTTTAAGTCACACACGAATCACTTATAAAGGTGTGTGCGTGTATATATATATATATATATATATATATATATATATGCGTATGTATGCATACAAGGAAATAAAGGAATATCTAAATTTACCTGAGGTGTTGTTAAGGAGTGCTTCATGCTTTATTACTCGAGCACTTCTCTTAATTGTCACCTTACAAATATACTGTATAACTTTATACAAGCTACATCTTTACAACAGAGAAACCTTTATATATATAGATAGATAGCGTATCGGTACACTCATACGCACAGAATTTTGTATATGTGTATGTATAACACGAAGAACACGTTTTTCATTTATTTTTTCTATTCACCTAATTACAATACATTGTTATTTGCGTTCATTTTCGATAAATAAAATTGCAGTTTTTTCTCTTATAAATTTATATGAAACCTTAGGTATTTAAGAGCGGAGAAATGCAAAACTGTGACATTCAGCTTATTCTATATAGGCAGTAGCTTATACAATTATTATTATTCTAAAAGTATTGCCGGAAAAGACAGCCAGTACGAAGTGTGACCAGTTTTATCTATCTATCTATCTATATATAATCAGCAATTATAGTAAGTCTATTTGTGATCTTTTTATAAACTAAAACTAGTGACTCGCGTCTAAATTAATTAACGTCCGAAAATGTTAATCTTTGAAAATTCCATTTCGTAAAAATTATCAGATATTGAATTCTTCCCCGCCCACCCTTCGTCGCAATCACGTGTTCTCTGTGACGATTACCCCACTATTGCAAGCTGTCTGATGGCTAGGGGTACAGGAGACTGGAAGGAGTTAGGGCAGACAAAGCTTCTATTATTATTTATTTATTTTCTTCATCGATGACACCTCCATCAAGTTCTTTAAGTGTCAAGTGGAATGGGAAGTTGGGTAGCTTAAATTTATTTGCACCAATAAAGGATCACTTATTGCGGATATAGAGGAGGAACGTTTTATACCTGAAGCGAAAGGTGGTCGGATTTCACTTTTATTGTATATGTATGTATGTATCTATGTATGTGTGCATGCATCCAGCTATCCATCCATATATATATGGAGGGATGTATGCATGCACACACACACGCAATATATATATATATATATATATATATATA
>NC_068982.1:122889798-122893652 GCF_001194135.2 Octopus bimaculoides
CCTATGACCGCTCTTTCATAGGCCAACAAGTCTTAGTATATGTAAATATAGATTACTGATGTGCCAGTGGTGTTTATTTCACATACCAAAAATTATTTGGGGTAACATCTAGAGGTTTTAGCTGTCACTGCATTCATAGGTTAATTTAAATTTATTAGATACATGACAGTCATAATAGGCTGAGGCTGACATGTTTATTATACAACCTCATCGGCTACTGTAAAAGAGGCACCAACTGGACGATACTGTTTCCAGCTCATTAAATTTCATCAGCAACTTGATAACCTACATTCTAAAGGCACTGTAAAATTGTACTTATGGTTACTGTTGTTATGCTTGTGTAATAAACATGACAGGCCTTTACAATTGTCTCATGTACTTAGTAGATTTAGTTGAATTTTTAATGAGTTTCACACATGCAAGGAAGCTGTGGAAAAGTATCTGCAGATTCATTTATGATTCTTTTTATCAGAACCTTCTTGCATGTCTCTAAAAGAATTCCTGGAAAATCACCAGGACTAGCTCTTGAGTTCAAACTCAGTAGTGGTCAAAATTACATTCTCTTCTATTATATTGATGCAATGTAATCGTTGGTTGGCGCTTCTCTGTGCAGAGCTGTGTTGTGGAACTGTACATATATAATGTTAGTAGATAGATGGCATACATTATATGTAGATAAGTAGATAGATCCAGTGTAAATATATGCATGTATATATATGTATCTATATGTATGACCTGTGTGTTACTGTCATTTCTATTTCCTTATAAATTATCATTCTCCCACATATTCAAATGTGTATTATATATTTGTCTGCTTTACTTAATTCCATGTATTTCAAAGCTTCTGAGATGTTTTTTTCTTATCGTTAGCAACCATCTCTTATCTCTCAAGTATTTAGCGTTGATTCGGTCTACTTACACAGATGAGCTTGTACTCACAGTAATTTGTAACACATGGTTTTTATTGTTCCTTTCTTCTCGCTCTTCTTATAGAGCATTATATTTCCAATATTTATTGCAGTTCCTTCCATCATTGTACTGCTACTTTCCATAAAGTATTTCTATTAATCTGTGTGTGTTTATAAGTATATATTGTGTACTTATACAGTTTATTTCATGTGTATGTATGTGTGTATATATATATATATATATATATATATATATATATATATATGTGTGTGTCTGTATAATATGTGTATCATTTTACATTTGCTTTCTATGCTGGCATGGGTTGGGCGAGTCACCCCTGCCCAAATCAGTTCTTTGGAAATACTGATCTTTTCCTCTTTGACAGGGTTGGACAAGGAGTGTAGAAGGAACTCACTCACCAACCACTTCATAGCATGCACCGAGTGCCCCTAAACTGTATCAATAGCTTAATGTTATTGTGTTTGTATATATGTTTTTATTATGTCCTCTATACCTTTATATTAATATATCATAGTTTTTAATATGGAGAACCAAAGATAAAACAAGCATTGGTTAAATGTTAAAGCACTCAAGTCAATTTCAGAAATACAATTACATTTAATGATGTAAGTCGGCCACAGATGACAAACAAAGGATAGAGTTATTGTCCACAGGTGAAACTACTACAATTAGTTTATTTGTAATAGTTCTTGTTTACACTAAAGTGTTCTCATACACATACATACTAATTTATACACACACATAAATATACTGATTGTTAAATATACATACACAAGCATACATGCGCACATATATTTAAACATTTATGTATAAATATATGTATATACAATATACATAAATGCATGTGTATGTATATATTTTTTTATTCTTTTACTTGTTTCAGTCATTTGACTGCAGCCATGCTGGAGCACTGCCTTTAGAAAAGTACATTTATGTAAATGTGTGCATGTATAACATATATATATATATATATATATATATATATATATATATATATATATATATATATATATATATATACGCACACACATGAATAAATATGCAGATTGTTATACAACATGCATTAGATTATATATATGCACACATTTACATAAATGTACTGTTATATAATTATATGTATATATAAAATACATAAGTGTGTGTGTGTGTGTGTACACACAAACATGCATTTACCCTGATATATACACATATACACACAAACATTTATTATTTATGAACAGTGTTTGCTGATGATGTGAACAAAGCTAAATGCATCAATATAATGATTTTTGAAAGCACTCTACAAATAAAATTGTATCAAACAAAGGTTTCTAATTGTAGTAGTTTCACCTGTGCACCGGAATTAGTCTATTTTGTGTGGCAAACAACTTCCATTTGTAATTGTATTTCTGAAAGTAACTTGATGACTGCTTTAACATTTAACTGATGCTTGTTTAAAAACTATAAATAAATCAAATGCTCTTTAGAAAGTGAATTGGGTGTCATTTTTGAAAGGCTATATGTTGCCTAAAAATAATTCCTTTGTATTTACTTGTTCTTTAGCCTAACTCAACCCTGATCCAATAAACCTATAATAAATGTAATTCCTTTTTTGCACAACAAACCAGTTTCATACAAGGCAATTTTTCTACATACCATGGGATCACATATATAACAAAACAATAATATGATTTAATTTAATTATTACATAGGCATAGGTGTGGCTGTGTGGTAAGAAGCTTGCTTCCCAACCATATGATACCAGGTTAAGTCCCACTGCAGGCACCTCGAACAAGTGTCTTCTGCTATAACTTCAGGCCAACTAAAGCCTTGTGAGTGGATTTGGTTGATGGAAACTGAAAAAAGCCCATCGTATTTGCATCTTTGTGTCTTTGTGTTTGTCCCCAACCACTGCTTGATGGCTGGTGTTGGTGTGTTTATGTCCCCATAACTTAGCAGTTCAGCAAAAGTGTGATAGAATATCCCACAGGCTCAAAAAAAAAATTTGTACTGGAGTCAATTCATTCAATTAGAAATTCTTCAGGGTGGTACACCAGCATGGCTGCAGTTTAATGACTGAAACAAAAGATAAGTGATAAAAGCTTCTATATATCATGCGAAAACACCCTGCAGGCTACAGTAGTCAATTAACTAAAAATATAGTTAAATTTATTCTTTCTGTGTGACCTAGTGGTTGGGGACCTGTTATAGGGCATCTAGGACTTCATTATTTTATGTTTCCTTTTCTTTTTCAGGGCAATAAAGCATAATTTAAGGGTAGTTTGGCTGCTATTTCTTGTACCTTATATTAGCTATGCAAATTCAGTAATCTTTTAGAGTTTAGCTTATAAAATTTTCACAGATATTTTCTATTGTAAACTTTTTTTTTTTGTATGTTTTCATATGAGATTGATATGTGAATTATAAGAGAAAAACACTTGATCTCTGATACGATGACAGGGTTACCTGATATGTAAAGATTTTTCTCATGTCTTATGGTTGTGGATTTACAAATGGCCTTCATACATACTAATGTATCAGTAGAATGTTGACAGGGTAATCTGATACTGGTTTTCATTGTCAAGACTCTTAACTCTCAAGAGTCAATTCCCCCCCGAGGTATGGGTAGCTACTATGTGAAAGTGCAGCACATCAAAAGAGAAAAAAAAATACAGAAGCACTACACAACTGACAAACATTTTGTTAACTTGGAATGCTAAACTAAAATCTTTCTGCATTTATATAGTTTAAAAAGTTTTTGTTCTAAAGTCAATACACTTAGTCATTCGTTGATAGATATACCTAGCTAAGAAATACAAATGACACTTTTGTTTTTATAACACTTGTATGTATATATATATATATATATATATATATATATTCTTTTCTTTTATTGTTTTACTTGTTTCAGTCATTGGACTGCAGTCATACTGGGTCTCTCTCTC
>NC_068982.1:122893736-122897430 GCF_001194135.2 Octopus bimaculoides
CACACACACACACACACACACACACACACACACACACACACACACACACACACACTGGTAAAAGGCCACAAACCTATAAGGCAGGGATTTCAATTGATTTATCACAAAATTGATCCTCTGATGGGATTTGAACTCAGAAAATAAAGGTGTGAAATTTAATTCTATATAGCATTTAGTTTGGCACCTTACCACTCTTTATACAAATATTGATTGATAACTGAGAGGGGTGTGTGATTTGTATGTCAGTTAAAGGTCATATATTTAACTAGTATGACAGACTCATAATGGCTGTAGAAATTTAGACATTAAAGAGTGTTTTAATAAAAGAAGTTTATGTTCAAACGTAACTTTACATTATCTTTTACTTGCATAGTAGCAACCCACTTATATCTTGTTTCAGTCATTAGATGCAGTCATTGCTGGGGCACACCACCTTGAAGGATTTTTAGCTGAAAGAATTGACCCTAGTGCTTACTTTTTGTTAAGCTTGGTACTTATTCTATTGGTCTTTTTTTTTGCTGAACTGCTAAGTTACAGGGACCTAAACACACCAGCACCAGTTGTCAAGCAATAGCAGGGGACCAGCTTCAGCGGAATCTTGCTTGATAAAACTTAGTTCTTGTTAAAATATTCTACTAAAAGACTGAACAAATGAAAAGTGAATTTTAATTATTATTCTGAGAAAACATATTGACTACCAGGTTACCAAGTCATGGGTAGAGAAATTATTTTTGCAGACCATGAAATTGAGTCAGTGGTCACTATGCTCCAGTTCTAAGATGGTGTAAAACCTGTTTTGGAAATGATAGAGAAGATAAATATAGGAAATCTAAACTAGATGGGAGAAGAAATAAAAAAATACAAATGAAATCGAGCAGTTGATAAATTCATCATTTTGTTTGAAATTTTACTCATTCCCAAAGATTGCTTCCTGTAGATTTACTTAGTTCCTGATAAAATAAATAAAAGAAGAAATGTGCAATGAAATATGTTAGTTTCAAGCTACATTTTATGTTGATTAGATTAAGAGAGGATATAAAAGGTCAAAGTATGTAGTACACAAGGTTACTCCATTGAACTGATTATAGTTTTGTTGCACAAGTTGTAGTGAACTAAATTGTTTTATTGAGGACAAATTTGTGCTGAGTTTACTGATTCTTTATACAGTATCATTTAAAGGACTAAAATAATTTCAACTGTAAGGAAACTATACTATTTGAAGAGAAAGATCCATAGTTTTATTCTAACAAATTCAAAGTTGTTATAAGTAATCTTTGGTGACAAGTGGTGGGAATGGAGAGAATTTTAGGGTGATATTAATGAGAGAGACAAAATCATGTCAATATGGTTTACATAAGAATTATTAAAAGGTCAGTTATGATTATCATTTTGGTGATGATAATATTTAAACATTTTATACTGTTTATGATATTGGTTGTAACTGTCATTGCTGTTGAGTAGTTATAAGCGTAGCATTTGAAATTTTACATTTAAAAGTTCTTATTAAAACAGAAACAAAAAAGCAAACCCTAATTGTTTAAAATTTCTATTCTGTGTAAACATGAAATTCACATCAATAAATCAAAATAACAAAGAAAGAAAAGTGTTTAACTCTATTCAAAATGAACTTGAAAGAAATCTGAAGATATTTGAACTATGATAATTTGGCTAAGTCATCAATTGCATACACTTGTATGAATTCTCAAATAATGTTCTAAAGCCAGCTTTTTTGTAATGTTACCACTTACCTACAAGATGTATAGTATCGTCATTGAAGCAGTTAAGATGAAATGTCTTCCATATAGACTTAACATGGTTGTTTTCATGCTAGTGAGGAAAGATTTATATAGTCATTCTTATCTAGTCAATATGGCAGTCAAACCTCTGTTTAATAAACTCTGTCTTTTAAAAGTAAAGCTACAAAAACTTTTATATGGATGTGGACAACATGCCCACAGTACAGATGGGATAACCACTTTATGATTACCAACAGTAATCATAAAGAAGTTCAGCTGATCCACTATGTCAGTGGTTCCCAAATTTTATGGGGCTGCCACATTCCTAGCGCCCCCTCACCCTCCCCACCACAAATATAGACCACTTTCTGCAGTAAATTCAAAACAACTGTATTTCACAAATAAAACATAAACCTAATTAACCTATTAATATTTTTTTTCCATCTATTATTCCATTTTGGCCACCCCATTATCATCCCACTTTTCTTCAACGCCTCCCTGGATCTTTCCACCGCCCCCCAGGGGTGGGCAATACCGCCCACTTTGGAAACCACTGCTTTATATGAATGTCTAAAGTAGATTGCAACTATACATTTTAATGGCCACACCTATATTATTTTATGTTTACTACAACATAGGAACTTGATAGTTAATAAAAGTATTGTAAACATGTATTTGAAAGAATTACATGTTTACAATACTTTTATTAACTATCAAGTTCCTATGTTGTAGTAAACATAAAATAATATAGATGAAAGAATTACTTGTTCTAACCCATCTTAGATAAAAATATATATGAAAAAAATCAAACACCTAAAGATGATTGATTGAACAAATCAAACTAGATTAAAGTACATCAAAACATAAAAAAATGGAATTAATATTTTTTCTTTTTTTTATTTGTGTTTCAATCATTGGATTGCACCCATGCTGGGCTTTAGCCAATTATATTCAGTACATTGCGAGTACTTATTTTATTAGAGTAGAACAAAAGGCAAAATTGGGAAGAAACTGAGGGATTGAACTACCACAAATTACTTTCTGTTTGATGTACTGAATTTTTGGCTTCCCACAGATATACTTGCATATGTTTTGCAGGAGTAACTGTTGTAAGAAGCTTGCTTTCCAGCTATGTGGTCATAGGTTCAGTCCCACTATGTGGTACCTTGAGCAAATTTTTTTTGCTATAGCCCCAGATCAACCAAAATTCTGAATAGTTTTGGTAAATGAAAACAGAAGCTTGTGTGTGTGCATATGCATATGTGAGTATTTAGACATGTGATGATTGTAAATTATCATTATCATCATAGTTAGGGTGTTTCCAGTCTTCCATGTAAAACCTGTCTAGCTAGGTAAAAATATTATCTTGCTTGGAAACTGGTGAGAGTTGGTGACCTGAAGGGATCTGGCCATCGAAAATCTGTCTCAACAAATTTCGTCTGTCCTGTGTGAAAAAGTGCATGTTAAATGATGCTGATGATCTGGCAGGCATCTGCACAGTTTCTGTATCAAATTTTCCTCACAAGACTTTAGTTGATTTAAGTTTTTTTTTTGTAAAAGATATTTGCCCAAAGTAGAGTGCAGAGAGATTGAGCTTAGAATCCCATGATTACTTCTTAACCATACAGATATGCCTGCTTGGAGAATTAAAGTTGTTTTTGCAATAATTTTCCTCGGGAATTTTTGGTATTTAAACAGAATTATAGTCTTACTAGTTCAGTGATATTCACTTTTTCAAACCAAAAGCAATGAATTGCTAAGTCAATCCTGATGGGTCTTGAACATAGAAACAGCGAAGCATCAAACAAGCGAAATACTATAAAACATGTTCTAAGTCACTTTTATTATAACAGTTAAAACCAGAGTTATGTTTTATGCCTATTATTTGGGTCTCATTAAGTAGTTTGGAGATTTTCTTTTTCTTTTTCTTTTTTTTTTTTTTTTTTTTTTTTTTTTTT
>NC_068982.1:122897784-122917425 GCF_001194135.2 Octopus bimaculoides
ATATATATATATATATATATATATATATATATATATATATACACACACACACACACACACACACACACACATATACATATTATGTAGCTATGTTGTCTGACCCTGTGTGAGCTATCTGTTTTACTAATGAAACACATCCAGGTCATCTCTCATGGGGTTGACATAAGGGGAATATGTATGTTGTCAATCATGATATACATGTATACAATATACATCAAGTAGATTCCTGAACTGTCAGTGTAGACCTTCTTTGTAGGAAAAGCATGTTTAAGGTGAGTCATTTAATGTAAGGTGTATAAACGAACACAAAGGAACATGTACATGAATAGAACCAAGTATTTCTCTTCAACCTGTTAATTGTCTAACTGACATTTTAGTATATAGAGTTTCACGAAATTACAGAATGGCTGTTTTTCCAGATTGCTTAATCTGTCCAAAATATGAACTGATGTCTAAAAATTCAAGAACTTCAATTTGAAAGCATTCCAAACACATTTTGTATCATTGTGATATGTGTCAATTGTATTATCAATATATTTGCATACCAGCGCAGTCGTCTCTCTTGCACACCACATCTGATGCTTCTTAAATCCAACTTCTTTCTCAGTGAGCTTACACTCTGCCATGTATGCACACAGATATTACACATCCAGCGGAGTATACTGGCCTCATTCCTTGCAAGCTTACGCATGTCCTCAACAGTCACAGCCCTTGTTTCACTGTCATGTAGCATGGCTGTTCGTACACATGCGTCATACAGTCTACATTTTACTCTGAGCGAGAGGCCCTTTGTCACCAGCAGAGGTAGGAGCTCCCTGAACTTTGCCCAGGCTATTCTTATTCTAGCAGCTACACTTTCAGAGCTACTGACCTGGTCCCCTAGGTAATGAAAGCTATCAACTACCTGTAGTTTTTCTCCCTGGAATGTGACAGAAGCTGTTCTCTGCACATTTTCAGTGTTTATAGCACCTGATGGTAATCTTGAGTTTATTAGAATAAATTCAAAATAGAATTTTACGCAATATATCTGTTCATAGAATCTTATTACCACAGATAATGTATTTTAGGTAATAAAAATTTTGTATAGCATTCACACTTTTTAACCTATTTTTGTTAGCAATAAAATATGATATTCAAACATTTCAAATGTTAACACCTATTGTTAGATATCAGAAGGAGATAATTTACTCTAGTGTGGTTTGAAATGAATGATATTAGTGATATTGACAAAGTAATAAAGGGTGTATTTTTTTTTAAAATCATTTTCTAGCAATGTTAAATATATATCATTTGACATTGTTTGAAATGATGGCAGCTTGTACTTTATTGCACATAAAAAATAAAAAAACTGAAAATTGATATTATAAAATTTAGTTTTGAATTTCATTCCACTAAGCTTCATAATTTTCCAATAAATTTAATCTTTTAGTAATTTTTCCACTTTTTACTTAAAATAGCTTTCAAAAATTTCTAGTTTAGCAATATCTAAATCAAGACTATTATTGGATTGTGAACTGGGAACTCACAGATAAAACTCATTCATTTACAATTTATTTTTAAAAAATAATACTTCATCAGACTCAATGTGTAGTAAGAAAATATAAAATTCCAAGAACTTTGAGAGGAAAATGAAAATACATAGGTTAGCTCATCAACACAGCTGAGATCAACAAACATAAACAGATAAAATATTCATCCACAATTGGAGTTACTGCTTTGTGCAATTCCCAGCCTCTATATTTTATGGGTTGGACTACTCACTTCTACATATGTGCAGAGCCTGAAATAGAGCATTTTATAATTTTTACTTTATTAATATTACCAGACAGCACTGAGTAGTACAGCTTGTCAGTCTGTCTATCTATTTGTCTGTCTGTCTGTGAATGAATGGTATTTGAATTTTTAGATGGTCTTCATAAATTTTTAGAGTAAAAACGATTGTTCTCTTTAGAACATTTAAAATAAATGTTTCCAATTTTAAGCCAGTTATCAATTATCTGTAGACCTTGTGTTGTAGTTAGTTACTGATTGGTAGATTAAAAGTAGATCATTAGGTTATATAATTATGTATCTTTCCTATCAGCACTAATGTGCTAATTGTAATTTTTCTTTCAAAATTAAAAACATTACTTCATAGATTTAGGTCATGTAGAGAGTCTATGATAGTAAAAAAGAAAAGAGTGTAAAATTATTTTAATCACTGAATATTGCTGCTGGACCTCTTAAAACATTGCTGCATCTCCAAGGTGGCACTTTGATTTCAAAACTAGAAACTTGATCACCTTCGCTTTACTTTATGTATGATTAACTATTAAAATTTTTATGTATTTAAACTACTTTGACACCAATTTTTTTAGACTTACTAGCAACACCCACCTCCTTTACTCCTAACCATTTTTTGACCACTTGCACTTCCCTTCATCATCAAGACATCTCTGTCAACTTCGAAAACTTCTGGCATAGAACTTTTGTTGGTTCACAAAACTCCAACATTACATGATCAAAGAAACTTGTTGATGTTTTCAAGCTTCTTCTTGACCATCATATTTGTGGCTTCAATTAATCTGTCATAAGCTATGATATATTCTCTAGTTTTATTTTCATTATCACAGCAAAAGCCTGTTAGAGCATTTTTTTTTGTTTACTTGTTGGTTCAGATCTTGTGTCTAATTTTTTTTTAAATTTCCCTTTTCACCTTTTTGTCTTCATTTTAATGCTCACTTTACCATGCTTGCATGCAGTTTGAGGCAGATTTTCTATGGCCAGATGCCCTTCCTGTCACCAACCCATATCTATCTCCATGCAAGGTAATGCTTTTCACAGAAGGCAGGAAAGGAACATCATCACTCATCTGATAGTGGTGTTCATATACAACCATCACATGATGTTAAGACAAGTGTACACACACACACACACACACACACACACACACACACACACACACACACAGATGTTCCTTTCGGTTTCTGTCCACTAAATCCATTCACAAGGCTTTGGTCAGCCTGAAGCTAAAGTAGAAGACTGAACCTGAGACCACATGGTTGAGAAGCATGCCTCCTAACCCCACAGCCATGCCTGCACCCTTTTATATAACCTTGAAGCATATACAGACTGAAATTACCACTGGTGTCAACATGACTATTTAAACCATAGTCCTTTGGTTGAAATCAGCAAATGAACACAAGTGAAAAAATACTATTTTGACATTAAATTCTATGTTGCTGTATCACATGAGTTATATGTTTTGCCTTTTTCCAGGTTAGCATAGGTGGAGGTGGTCATTGTTTTTAAAACTAAATGTCCTTTCTATGTTTAACCTCTAAAATATGAAGTAGAAAGACCTGTTTATTGTTGTACAGTAAGGTTTGAACTACTTTCCATGTGATCAGTGATGTAACAGCTTAGCTTCCAATTATTGTGCCTCTGATCAAATATATAAAGCAAGGGCATCTGTGTTTAACATTGATCTTCATTTGTTGCTTTGAAGATGTGTGATCACTTATATAGCACTTTAATTCATTTTAAGTTAACCTTGCCTTGAGAAATGGGTCTTGTAGTTCTTAGTCCTTATGCTAGGATATTATGACATAAAGTATATAAGAGACTTCTTTCTCTGAATATAACACTAAAATATTGCAGGTAACCATATCAGGATGATCTGATAGCTAATCTCTATCTAGGCATACTAAAGCAAGTAGAACTCTTAACTTGGATAAGTTGGAGTGCTATGAGGAGTTGAAAATTCTAGCATTTCAAGCTCTATCAGAAGGAGTTATATATAAAATAATAATTAGTAGTAGCAACAGAAGCAATATTAATACCAAAAGGTAATATTTATCTCTACTTAAAAGTGGATGTTGTTAGAACACAAGCACTTGAAAACAAGTGCTTATCTGTAACACAAAACCACGAGGTTCTCTCATGTTAACTGTCACAGTATTCTGTGGTCTAACACAATGTCCACTTTTATGTGGCGATAAATATTAACTTTATATATATATAATTATTAAATGATGGTATGTGTATACATATACATGGACACATACACATGGACACACACACACAGATACATACAGGTACACACACACACGGGCATACACACATATTGGCACACACACACATATGGGCACACACACACATATGGGCACACACACACATATACGGGCACACACACACACATACAGGCACACAAGCACGCACATACGGGCACGCACACACATATGGATACGCACACACATAAGGGGACACATACATACAGGCACGCATGCACACACACACATACTGGCATGCACGCCCACATGCATACGGGCATGCACACACACACACATGCATATGGGCACGCACGCACACATGCATACATACACACATACATACCCACGTCAGATTCATGCTATTTGTTATTAAAAGTATGTAGGATATATTTTCTCAACAGCAAAAAATGAGGTTGCTATAAGAAGAGAAAATATCTCATTTTGAGTTAACATTTGCATTCTCATTTTTTGAATATGCTAATAATCAGAGGAGATGGATGGAAGAGTTATATAAATATTTATTATGACAACTAAGGGTGAGGTTTTGGTGAGAACCTAACATACCACAGTTCTGTTTTTACTGTGTTAATTCTTGCTGACACAGATCACCTAGTTTCCTTGAATTTGTATGAGCCAGTAGTCTTGAACTCTAACCACTTAAGTTTCAACTTGAATATTACTTGTAATTATGTAAAAATGAACCTGTAGTGACATGTTTCCACCAGGTTGTAAAAATCTTGTATATACATGAACAAACAAAAGGAATTAAAAAGAAAACAAGACTTGTTAAATTTATTACTCGTCTGTCAGATTTTCAATACTATTTTACCATACTTGGCATTCTACCAATCAGATATAATATGGGAATGAAAGAGCTGATAGTTGTCCGAGTTTTATTTTAATATTTCTTGCTTTTCCTAATGACATTTCTCTAGCAAGTTAAAAAAGTTCACTTTCCAACCACATGGTTCTGGGTTCAATCCCACTGAGCAGCACCTTCAGTAGTGTGTTCTACTATAGCCCCAGGTTGTCCAAAATTTTGTGAGTGGATTTGGTAGACAGAAACTAAAAGAAGGCTGTTGCACATATGTATTTGTTTACATTTGGAAGTTGACAAAATTTTCTCACAACAAGTGATGTTGTCACTTCTCCCAGCAAATCATCCACTGGACTTGCACATTTGAAGTTGCATAGGAAAAAAGATCCATTACTTGAAAAACAGATAAGTCTTAGCAACCGGAATGGCATCAGACTGTAAAACATTGCTTCAATAATACATTTGTCTAACCCTTATTAGCATGGAAAAATGGATGTATAATTTTAATTTTTATATAGATATACCTGCAAGCCATATTGTTTTTAAAGAGTATGAAACTTGTTTAGTATGACATTTTAGATTCTCAACTTCTATCTTCTAATAATAGATAATTTCACTAAATAGAGCACTCAGTTGTAAATAAAATGGCTGAATTGGTCACTCATACCTGACCTTTGACATTACAGTATATAATTTATTTACTGACCTTTTTCAACCTAACAGAAAATAAGAATTCTTTCTGTATCACTCATGGTTAAGCGGCTCACCTTATAAATAGGATTCACCGTAATAAGAAATCTTACTTCATAGATGTAAAAGTTTGTAAAACTGCTCATCTCCTGCAAAATGTAGAAAATGGTTTTAAACAGATTTTCAAAAAGATTATTCATCTAATGCCTTGTATATTTTCAAAGCTATTGTTATTATACTGAATTAATTTGTAGTTATTTTCTATATATTGCTTCCACTATTTTTTTCTTTTGTTTTTTAAATTTCAGCTCCATTCAGAGCCACTCAAATATGGAATTCTATTGTGGCATATTTAAAAGAAAACGTTGAAGTGAAACGGCGACGCCATATCATGAAGTACTACAACAGCTGTTTCACAGGCTGCTCTGCTGTGGATACAGTGTATGCTTACCTGACAACTGATAAGGAGGTATTTAGTGGTAACATATCACGAGACAAGGCTGTCAAAGTAAGTTCATCACTAATTAATATCATCCATTTTTTTTGCAACATCTATTCTGCCACTTTTCTATATATTTTATATTGACCTTTGTAACTATGTGGTTTTGTGTTCAGCTCTGCATTGCACCTTGAGCCCTTGAGCAAGTGTCTTCTATTACATCCCCAGGTTGATCAAAGCATTGTAAATGGATTTAAGAAGTGGAAACTAAAAAAAAACTTTGTCATATGCAGTGTGTGTGTGTCTGTGTGTGTTTGTTGTATGATGTCAAGACTCACACAATAGTTGTAAATGAGTGTCACCATCATACAAGTGGGCTTTTTTTGTATCCAATGTTCCATGAAAGCCTATCTGGTCACAGGGAAATATTACCAGGCTCAGAAACAGGAAGGGCATCTAGCTTTAGAAAATCTGCCTCAACAAATTATCTGAGACTCATGCTTATGGATATCAAAACAGGGACAATAGTCACAGTTTATAAACAAGTGTATTAATTTTGGAAATAATACATTTCTAAATCTCTCAGAGATTTATGCAGTAGTGATACGATGAAGTAGTTGTATGCTGTTAACTTAATGTGACAGTAAATATAAGGACACAGGAAATGTGTGTCAAGGCCAACAGGAAGCGGTGCAGCTTCCTAGGTCTAACCAGCAGTAGTATTATTCCCTTCAGGGGACTGTCACATTAAGTTAACAGCATACAACTACTTCAAGTGTATTAACGTTTAAAAGTTTCCAGAGGGCATCATTGGTTCACTGCATTTATGACAGTGTGAGTAATAAGGGAGTCACTGGTTTCTCATTGATGTTTATATTCATCAATATACATCAGTGATGCAATAGGCTTTTGCATATTTTCAGTCTCCTAAATTTCGCTCTCAAGATATTGCACAGTGAGATCAGCCTCGTGTGGGAGAGAAGCAAACTTAATCACAGCCATGTCTGCACTTTTCCACTTGTTTTTTCTCCATGCTTGCACAAGTGATCAGATCTCCGGCATTGTATATCACCAAACAGCACAGTCCTATGTCATCCTCTTGTAAGATGCAACATCTTGAGACCAGTCTTCATCACCTTCATTCCAAGTCATCCTTTGTTTCCCTCTTCCAAAAGTTACATTCAGTTTCAGTGCTCACAGTTTCATCACCCATATGCATCACATGTCAGGTGCAGTCCCAGGAATTTTTCAAAGGAGAGCACAAGGTCAAAAGGGACATAACATTATTTAGAAGGGTGCACTTCTTTTCTTGAGGGAGTACATACCCCTCAGGCCCCTGCATGCCTGTACAAGTGAAGTTTTCTCTCAAGTCATCTGCATTTAAAGTTTGTCTCACTACTATGCATATTGCACATCATATGCAATCACCATACAATCTACCTTTAAACCTTTAGCATACATATTACTCTGTCAAATATAATACTTATTCACATTTTAAAAAGCTAATCACGTACCATCTCATAACTTTGTGATTTCGAAGATGTGATTGTTTACTTTTAGAATGACATTGCAGGGTAGGTGTATGGGATTGGATCTAGTCATTTTGAACATAAAACAGATGGAATATTTGCTGGATATGGCCAGCTTAAATGCTAAAGGGTTAATTCTGAGGGGGAAGCCCTTTGTTGCCAGCTGAGGCACTAGCTCTGTTCTTACTCTGGCTGCTATATTTTGAGAGTACTGACCCCTTCTAATTTGGTAACCTAGGTAGCAAAAACTATCAACTACTCCTAGAGAGCCTCCTGTGTTTTTGAGAGCTTGTTTTGTGGCTATTTGACAAAGTCTGTGTGTTGTTTTTGTGCTTATTGTTCCAGCTACATATGATGTCTCTTCTCTGTTAGCCTGCTTGTAATCCCACAATATTGCCAGTGTATCCATAGTTTACACTGGAAACACCACATGGAGTTTCTACCTCTATTTTTTCGATTTGATTTATCACTCTGCCAGAATGATAAATATTTAAATAATCATGAAAGAACATTTTTGTTATGGATAAAATAAATATCAAATGTATAACTGCTAATGTTAACATTTCAGGTTTGTCAGACAATATTGGACAAAAAGATCTTTGAAGCTGTCTCTGTATTTGTACGAAACAGCTACACTAACTCTTCAAAAAAGCCAATATTTGAGGATAGCAACAGCAAGTTATATCGTTTTGTCCAGAACACCAGTTCACCTACAACCACTTCACAACAAAATGACTCTATTTCTTCAATAGAAGGCATTGAGCTTGAGGAAAATAACAAAAGTATGGAAACAGAGTAAGTAATCAATATTTTTTACTAAATAGTGTTTCATCTTGTTAATTGCTAGAGCCTTGAATACTAACACTTAAATTGTAATTTCAATTATATCTACCTACTCTCGCTTTTACTATTCTAGAAAATGTCTTGTTCTCTAATAATTAATACATCTGCAAGAAGAACTCAAAGAAATACATTACCAATCATATTGTAAAGTTCAATCAAACGGACTTTAAGGCTCTTTATTAGTCAATATATCCCAACAGTATATTAGCAAAATGCTTTTGCCAACAAAATCTGATTGGTACATTTTGATTCCTTGAATTTACTATGTAAAAACACTGCTTGTATCTATACAGTTTATTTTATATTGATTTATTAAATTCTTCTGCATTTGAATTTGTTTTTCAAATAGTTTGACCTGTGTTCATTATTTCTATGTATGAAAATATACATAAATGTGCAATTCCATTGTAAATATACATATAAGTGAAAGTATGGCTGTGTAATTCAGAAGTTCTCTTTGAAACCATATTTGATACCACTGCACATAACCATAAACAAATAGCTTTTCTCCTATATTCAGGTTGCCCAAAGCCTTGCTAATGAAATTAGGTAGATGGAAAATTCACAGAAACTCTTTGGATGTGTGTGCACACATACACACACATAAATTCAAATTAATATTTCAAGTGCTTAAGGCATAATGGCTTCTGTTTCAATAAACATAGGCTATTAGAGTATAGATTTTCATAAAGCTACTTTGCCCATGTGGAATTTAAACTGATGATAAATCTGAATTCCAATAGATAAATATCCTTTAAACTTGCTTTTTTGTCAAATATGTTTTTCAACAATAATACATAGAACCAATCCAAAACTGTTTCTAAATTGGAAATAAAATTAATTCTTTGTTTTTTTTGTCTTTTAGTCCTATATCTCGCAGGATCTCATTGGACCCAAGCCTTATCTTCCATTCTAGAAATACAGATGAACCAACAACTCCACAGCCACTTATGCGTGTGCGAAGTACAGGGTCAATACAACTTTTCCAAAGTACTCCAATTACAAAGAAACAAGAAAGTACTTTATCAGTTGGATGTAAGTTACTTGGATATTATGTTTTGATATTGTATTGTTTTATACAAGCTGCTCTGTCTTATCCTAAGATCTCAAGACAGCAAGTTAGATGTTCACACTGTAGGTATTGTATATAGGTAACAATGGCATAATTCAAGCAAAGGAGACAAAATTCTAAGAATCAAGACTTCATTAAAAAAAATGATATTTTAAAGGTTCTCATATTTTCAGATTGACAGTGTTTTCTTAGGATATGGAATGACAGCTATAGTGCCAAACTAAATATTTTGTTGTATTTATATTCTAAGATTAAATCCCATCAAGATCAACATTCTTCTGCCTCTAATAATACTGTTTACAGACCCAGGTACAAGGTCATAGATTTAAAAGAATGTATGTCAATTGAAACCAACCCCAGTATTTGACTAGCACTTATTTTATCAATTCTTTGGAAGTCAGTTGATTTCAGTGAAATTTGCCTTAAAAATAATGATAATGTTTCTAACACAGAACAAGACCAGCAATTTTGGTAAGGATTTAACTGATTACATCACTAAATTAGCTCACTTAATAATGGTTTCAAATTTAGAGGTAGGGAGATCGTTGCTTACATTGACCTCTGTGCTCAACTGGTACTTATTTCATGGACCCTGAAAGGATGAAAGACATAGTTAACCTTGATGGTATTTGAACTCAGACTGTAAAGATCCATAAGAAATGTCACTCAGCATTTTGTCCAGCTTGCTAACTATTGTGCTGTATTACTGCTTTAACAATAATTATTAATAGTTATGTTCTGAGATCAAATCTTGTCAAGATCAACTTTGCCCCTTTTCTGGTGTTGATCACAAACACAAAGCATGTGCTGTAGTTAATTCAATCAAATAGATCTTCCTGCCACCATAAGAACTCATTATGTCTTCTCTCTGGTTTCATGAGAGCATTTCGCTCTAACATCAGCTACATTTCTGTACTTCTCAGGTGTAAAGCATTGCTTCACAGCATAAAAAGTGTAAAATTATCTTTTTCTTAAATTCTATGTTATTTCCAGTACAAAAATAGATTGTTAAAAACATTTTTGGGGGAATTGTGGCAGCTGAGGATTAAACATATTAAATTATTAATTTAAATGTCATTTGTTCAAAATAATACAAGTATTGTGTGGTGTTCTTTAACCAGGTATATTTAGCTTGAGTGCACCATTGAAAATCATGTACCCCTTTTACTGTATGGCTGTTTATTTGGTAATAGAAAATCATAATCACATATTTTGCAAATTCTCTTCTTCTAACTTAATAAAGGAAACAAATATAGATGAGTTTTGTGCTAATTGAACAAAAGGTTATTTAACATTTTCTGTCTCACAAAGATTTAACTTAAAAATTTTTTTTATCTTTCAGTGAAAGACGATGTTCTTCGCCAGGTATCACTGTGTGAACTGTTGCGTTTACTTGATATCCACATTTTAGATGGATTTCTTGCACATTTACACATGGAAGATGGTTCTAGGCAGAATGGTTGGACAAACTATGGACTTTCATATGCAACTTGTGCCTCACCAATGTTTGGCAAAAGATCACATGACCCTTTTTTAACAGCTGCTATGGACTGTCTAGCAACTTCCACACAAGACTTACCTGGATTGAGAAAAGAAGGTTTCTGTGTACCACTCTCTTTAGAGGAGAAACAGCATCTATTTGAGACAGTTGTTAACCATTACAAAAATTTAGATGAACCTCTTCTATCATCATGGGACTTAGACTTTCATTTATCTATTCGGAACATGATTCTTAATGGATTTGAAGAAAAGGCTAAACATGCTTTTCATCTGTATTCTCTCATACTTCCAAGATTCCAGAAAGAAAAACTTATTCGAATTCTGAATTTTATTCAAATAGTAACACACGATGAAGAACTACAACAGTGTAGTCAGGTAAGAAAGAAAGCATCCATTTCCATTACTTTATAACTAAATAAAGTCAAAAACCAATCATAATTTTTTAGGTTAACTCTTGTTACAAACATCAGATCAATGTATAACACCTTACTGTGTTAAAAATCAGTATTGGCCTATTCTGCTCAGGCTAAGTGGCTGCTTAAATATCCTGAGAAACAACCAAGATAAATATAGGGATTAAATGTTATGGTTAACTACAGGTGTTCTGTAGAGTAATTGGTAATGATATTGTCCCACAAGTCAAGACACATGTCAAAGAACCCATTGCTCTTTTATCGTTACATATTACTATGTATGAGGTGTCATTTACATAAATTAAGATTGCTACTTTTGGTACCTTGTTTCACTCATACATATTGGTTACTGTAAATGTTCAATTCATACTACTAAAGTGAATTGATGGCAGCTGTCACTCTATAACATTTATAACAGAGAAATTACTGTAAAGCTCTGTGTTCACAAAGCAACTTTTTTCCCAAAACTTTTGAATTTTTTAAATTAAAATTCTTACTTTCTAGATGAGAAAAATTTACTATATTATGGATTCATTATCCTTAAAGTGTCTACATGGTTTGCTCCACCTGCAAGAAATAGCAGCTAAACCTCAAATAAAACACAACCTCCTGTCAATAAAAAAATAGAATGATGCATTGTATGATGTAGTCCTAGATAGACTGTGGTCTGGATCCACAAAAGATGGGCTGGTCACAACTGGATTTCATCTGATCATAAGGGCTGACCTGATACAAAATAATGAAAACAACCATCATCATTTCTTTATGTTGGGGTTTCCTACTGGATACTTTTTTCTACTACCAACCATTTTTATTTTGAAACATGTGAAAACTCTTTTACATGTTCTCCCAGAACTCTAACTGCAATTTATTCTTTTACAGTCAGGATACTTACTATTGTATTACTGAGTATACATGCATATGATGCATTTTATTGTTGAATAAGCTCACTTGGCAGTTAATCTATGCAGTTATACCATGGTATCATTATCATTCCAATTCTCAGATGACATGCATATTTTATGTCCTTCTCTTCTCTCATATTCATGCCTCCTTCTTCCTGACAAGTTTCCTCTTCTCTTCACATACCCTTGTCTTAACATCATTTCACACATCATATTGAACTATGCAGAGGTGCCAGAACAATGTTCTTATTCCCTGTTGTGTATTCTCCTCTCAAATTTCCTCCTGTCTCTCTCTCTCACTCTATTCCTCACGTTTCTTTTTCTCTCACTTCTCCACTACCATAACATCCCTCTATCATTTCCTACTTACACATCTCTCTTATATGATTATCTCAATCATTCGATCACTTTTCTTGTACACCCCCTCTTCTTCCCTTCTTCATTCCCTTCTCATCCTTCATCCAGCTTCTACATACAGTGACCTAAAACTTTAATTTTGGGGTATTATAGACCATGAGTGAAAGTCTGCATGGGGGAGATGTGAACTTTACAAACTGCAATCAAGGCAATTTGCCTAGGAGAATAGAATTGAATGAATACTTGCATGAGGGACACATAGTGAAGGCAGCCAATTTAAGAAAGCAATAACTTTTTTTTTTAAATGGCAGTATACAGGAGATATTTTAGTCATAACAGGCATCTCTTCTTGATGGTGACACAAAATGTCCCCAGTCCATGCTATAAAGTGGTTGGTGATAGGAAGGGTATCTAACTTTTAAAAATAATGCCAAAATCATACCAAGTATTTTCCTGTCTCTACTTCGTCTCACTCTCACCTCCTCCTCTCTCTTTTTCCTCCTTCCTGTCTCAATAGTTTTATGAAACAGCTTTAAAATGATTGTTCATTTATCTTTGATTTGACATCATTTCTTTATAAAATTATGTTCTTGTTTCATCTTCAGATGTACAGCACTCATCCAGTTATACGAGTATTCACTGATTCCATTTTAAGGCATCCCCTTATGGCTCATGAACTTGCTGTGATTGTTGTCAGTTTCTTCCTTGATAATTATGGACTGCTCTCAGACCCACCACCCAAATATATTCAAGATAATGTGAATCACATTTTAAGTGAAATTGAAGCTGGAAAGCATGTTCCTTATCAGCGTAAGTTACATTTTCACATTTTGAACATGAAGTTGTTAGTATTGGTTAAGAAAACAATTATCAGTAATGTTCTGCAATGGGTCATATTGGTTCCAGTTGACCGGCCAAAATCATTTGATCATATACCATTCACTACCTATATGATATTCTTGACAAAGTCATTTAATCGAAATAGCCCAGTCAATCTGCTAGCATAACCTCAAATCAACTGAAGTTTTGAGTGAATTTGGTAGACAGAGACTGTAGAAGCTTGCTGGAAGGACAATTCATATTCTTAATCCATCATCCTATTTAACACTATCCATTGGCACTTGGATGCCTTAGTGGAATACTCTGTTGCAAGCATTTGGGCCAGGGCTTCAGGTTAAAGGTGATTTCCTTTCTTCTCAAAAGTATTAGAGGCCCTATAAAGGATCATTGATGCAGCTCTTTCTCTCCTATCTCATCTAAAACTATATCTGTTAACCCTTTTCATATAAAAACACATGAAGTAACCTTTGATTGTAAAATTTATGTTCTTAGAACCAGCTTAATAATTG
The DNA here is from genome assembly GCF_001194135.2 of Octopus bimaculoides. Classification (NCBI taxonomy): domain Eukaryota; kingdom Metazoa; phylum Mollusca; class Cephalopoda; order Octopoda; family Octopodidae; genus Octopus; species Octopus bimaculoides. The sequence goes on from NC_068982.1 coordinate 122,911,730, forward strand.
CAAAGTTACTTTATAAAATTCTTCATTTTTAAAATTAACTGAAACAAAGGCAGTATTTTTAAAGAGAAATATGGTAACAAAAATGTTAACAGAGACCAAGGAAAAGTGCATTTTACCATTGTAAATTAACTCGATTTAAGGCCTAACATTTGTAGGAAAGAATTAACTCTTGTATATTACTGGTACTTATTTTCTTCATTCTCTGACTGATGAAACATAAAAGATGATCACAACAGGATTTGAATTCAGGTCAAAAATAAATAGTTCTAAGTTTAGGACATTTCGCCTGGTGCTCTACTTATTCTTCCAACTCAACATTATATAAAAACCAACATGAGAGTTTCTACATAGTAGCTTGACTTATGCAAACCACATCTTATCTTGAAAAGAGAAAGAACACATTAGAGATTGTAGTCCTAGATATATTACGTTTGGAAAGTGGATGATTACAAATGAAGCACTTTTGAATATAGCTTTTCTTCAGATAGATTTGAAATAGGAATTATAATGTTTTATTCAGGATAGTGTTCTCATCTTCATTGTTATAATTACAACAGCCAAATGTGACTGTTACAACCAATATGTGGACACTAGTTGAAAATAAGTGAGTGTGATTTAGTATGACTTAGCTGATGGTCAAGTTACTAAAAACCATCCATTCTTTCAGTAGGCTGCTGATAATGATTAGATTGACCTTATTACATCCTCTTACAACATTAATCTTGTACTGAAATGAAAATATGATTGTTGTTATTGCTATTATATCTTCACTATGAGACATAAATCTTCAATTACTGAGATCATTAAATGCCTTAAAAAAAAAAAAAAAAGGCTCATGGTTGAAACCCCTTTTTATCTGACTAATGGAAGAATTTTTCCTGGCCAATTTTAGAAATCAACATTATTATTATTAAAAGGGAAATTGTCAATTTTGCCTTCCATCCTTTAGTAGGCTTTGTTGCTTGGATGGGTCACTCTAATTTGCAATAATTCAACTGCACAGTTTCAGAATAAGCATATTACTGTAATTTGTTTTAGCAGTTCCTCTAAATTTATGATGATGATGATATTAATTAGGATTAGGCTCAGGATTTATGATTAGGAGTTAGGGTTCAGGGTTAAACATAGAAGGGGGTGTACTTTTTTTTACAGAATCATGATTTTGTTTTAAAGTAAGATTATTTTAGAAAAAGCAAAGCTGAAGAAATTGTTGGAAAAAATGTTTTATTTACATTTATTATTTTATTACTTTTTAACATTTTTAATAGCATTGTTTTTCTAATCAATGCATGACCAAACCATTAGGCCTAGCTTATTCATATTTAAACCAAATGTACTAAGACAACATCTAAAGTTTGTGTAGATGGAAAAGTAAAATGCTTTCATCTTATGAACTTCAAACAGATAGGAAAACTACTTCCCACCAGGATCAGAAAATTTGTTGCATGCACCTGAATGCTTATGCTACCCAGCCTCTGGCCAGAATCTATTCTCTCTTTCTCTCTCTCTCTCTCTCTCTCTCTCTCTCTCTCTCTCTCTCTCTCTCTCTCTCTCTCAATTTGTTTTATGCTACCAATCACCCTTGATATCCAATGAAGAAAGACAGACCAAATTACCTGCTTTCTGATGTGACATCACTTCCTCTCCCACTTCCAGACCTCATGTCTCCCTTCACTCCTCCACAGTTTGTTCTGATATTAAAAATTTTTGAAATTTATAAAATAACTGTAAATTAATTTAATAAATAACAACTAACTCAAATATTACATGAATCAAAAGTGCATTAAAATAATTGTAATTTTCTTAACTTTGAACAGGTTCAAAAACCTTTTCTTGATTTTTTTTTTTAACTCTCCATGAATGCAAATATAAGATTACTTTTTTGTTGATGCATCAAAACATCAGTATGGTGAAAGTAGCTGAGTCAGAGTAGAGAAAGATAACTTGCAAGAAGCATCAGTTGCAGCAAACAAGAGGGATGCAGCATTTAATCCAGAAAAATAGCTTTAAAAAGATATAGTGAAGAAATGGTGATGCAAAAAGATATGGTGAAGCAAAGTTCATTGTAAAATGAGCTGTTGAAGTAGTTTATGTTCACAATTTCACAAGCAGAAGTTAAACTTGCAACTTCTGAAAATGCTTCTGATTTTGGAAACAAAGACTCTATTGCTGTAAATATTCTCTGTTGTGTTTGTTAAAGTATCTTTGGAGTTTTCCAATGTAGTTGTCAAAAAACACTGTTGCAAACACAATTAAAAAGTGTGTATTATCAATAGTTGTCAGAATCTCCATGGCTCATCGTTGACATTAATACTAACGACTATGTAACATGCTCTGGAACTCCACATGTGCATTGAGGAATAGAACAGTTGTCTTCTGAATTAAATTGAGCTACATTTTCTAAATCTGATGGTGCACCACTGAAAAGTAGAGGGATAGTTTCATCCAATACCCCATCCCCACCACACCCCTTGGCAATGGCTCCAGCCTTTAAGAGTCAATAAAATAAGTGCCAGTCAGATAATGGGTTAATACTATTGACTGTTTTCAACCCTCCAAAATTTGAAACTTTGTGTCTGTTGGAAATCAGTCATAAATAAGGCAGACTGTCAGTCAAAATGCCTTACAATATTTAGTTACATTAAGGTATGAGCTGGCAGAATCGTTAACACACTGGGAAAAATGCTTAGCAATATTTTGTATTTATGTTTTGAGTTAAAATTCTTCCAAGGTCAGTTTTGCCTTTCATCCTTTTGGGATTGATAAGATAAGTACCAGTTGAGCACTGAGGATGATCTACTTGACTTACACTTCCCCTGAATTTGCTGGCCTTGTGCCAAAATTTGAAATCAGTATTTAGTTACATTGTGAGTTCAGATCCTGCGAGAGTCAACATATTTCATCCTTCAGGGTTTGATAAAGTAAATGTCAAGCATGAACTAGGATTCACTCAATTAACTATGTGCCACACCTACAAAGTTTTGGTCTTGTGTTAGTATTAGAAATTATCAACATCCATCATAATGATATCAGCTCTATATTTTGACTTGTTTTATTTTCCAGCTCCTCGCTTTAGCCGTCCAGTGTCTGTGGTGGAATATGAGCAAGTTGGCCAAGAATGCACCAACTCTAGTCTAGTTCTGATGATGAACAGTATCATTGACAACGTTCAGCTTTCACTAAAAGAAAAGAAATCTAAACTGAAACATTTCCAGAAACATCATCCTGAACTCTACAAAAAACATTTTGCTAATATGGTCTAACAATTGAGGAAATCCACATTTCTTTTATGAAATATTTTTTCCTACAAGACATTAAGTTCACATTGTAGCCAATGTTCTTGTGTATTCTTCTAGTCAACTTTGTAAGCTATTCAGTATTATGTTACTAAGGATTGATAAATTAAACTTGTTCTATAAGAGGCAAAAATGAATTTCATAGTACTATGATTTTCTTATTCAAGATCAGGATATTTTCTCTAATGTAATTTGTAGCATTGCTAACCTATGAAACTGATAACCATGGCAGATGTAGTGATGTTAGCAACACTGCTACTATGCCAATCAGATTAGCTCAGTAACATCATTGTTATTAGCAGTTTTGCCATCATGTCAATCAAGATTGCAATGTCTGCTTTGTCACCTTATGAAGTATAAAGTTAGCAATACCTCTATCATGTTGAGTAGATCATCTTAGTAACCTTGATGCTGTTAGCAACTTTGCCATCATGTTCATCAAGACTGGTGGTTGTGATGCTGTTAGCAGTACTGCTATTTTGCACATCAGATCACCATAGCAGCTGGGATTTGTTAAGCAATGTTTATGAAAATGATAATGATTATTGTGGTAAAATTCACTGATATTATAATAATGCCCTAGCATAAAATGAATTGAAATAAATGACTTTTTATTTAGGAGAACGTCTTTTTTTTTATCAGGAAGTGAATAAAGGTTTTTATCTCTCACCTGCTTTCTGTTGCATGCATGCCCAAAAATCTTTTGTAAAGCTTATCTTTTATAGATATAATGAAAAGGCAGCAGTGTAACAATAGTAATGTCCTTTTAGGGTCATTAAATACCAAACATGTACTGGCATCAATTCACCAAATTATATTCTTCCTTTATAAAATGTTGACTGTCAGTAATGAGAAATACTTATACTGTTGCATATACAAGCTAATATATGCAGTCTTCACACAGTATCTCATTCATATGTACATGGTCTAAGTTCTTCTTCATTCATGTGGTAGTAGATATGTGTATTTAGTCTTTCATTCGTGTTCTGTTTCAAGTTAATTCATGTAACAACTCTGTTAGTAACTATAGCAACTAATTCAGTCCTAAAATCTAAAATTACATTTTCTATCAAGGATTGACTTCCTTTTTATATTCACTCTGACATTGAACAAAAAACTTCATTTGTTTTTATGTTATAAATAAATTTATGAAATCTTAATATTTAATTATTTTGAGTCTTTTAATATAAGGCTAACAGCTATAGTTTATATCTGTTAATATATTCCATATTTCGGTGATTTTTTCTTTTTCTCATAGGGAGAGAGACTAAATTTCATATTTTGTCACATATTTACTGATATTTTCTTTGTCTAAAGAAGGTATCCTTCTTTATGCTCATCAGTATTTGCATTGTTTTATCTGTTTCAAACTTTTTCCTAGTTTGAAGAAGTTTGTTTCATATATAAAATTTCTTTTGAACTTCTTTGTGTTGGCCTCAATTTAACCTTAGCTCCTTCACAACCTGAACAGTTCTCAGAAACTTATTTACTAGCTGTCTCATTACTAACGTGATTATCAAGTGATATACTCTCTGCACAAAAAAAAATCTTTTACGTGTCTTATCAGTATAGTCAGGGCCAGTCTTGGGAAGTGTGGGGCCCAATTGGGTGAGGTAAGGGGGGGAATTTCCAAGGGTCCATCCTACCCCACTGCACTCGGATTTCCATGGAAAAAAAAAAATCATTTTCAGCATATTAGGACATGAGACTAGTTGATAGCACAAGAAAAAAAAATTAGGAAAAAAACATCTCCCACCAAAGCCAAGTTAAGTGTTAAAAAGTAAAATTCACCAAAAACTTTTACCATCAGTAAGCAAAACTACAACTAAACTATGCTTTTTGAAAATATTCTGGCAACAATTGGAAAGAAATTTAACAAGGTCCCAAAGAAACTTTTATCATGATGTTACGGTGAAAGAGATATACATAAAATGAAAATTAATGATTAGAATTTTTCAGAAGCTAGTTACCTTATAATTTTTTCAATAACCTCTGTTGTAGAAAACAGTCCTATTTCTTAGCTATATGTTTCTGGGTTTAGCACCACTGTGTGAGATCAAATGTCTCCTACTATAGCTGTTTTTGTGTGTTCTTGAATGGCTTACAAATATTTTCCATGCTGCATTCATTTTTATTTTATTTTTTGCTTTCTTTAATACACACACACACACACATTTACTCTTTTACTTGTTTCAGTCTTTTGACTGTGGCCATGCTGGAGCACCGCCTTTAGTTGAACAAATCGACCCCAGGACTTATTCTTTGGAAGCCTAATACTTATTCTATCGGTCTCTTTTTGCTGAACCGCTAAGTTATGGGGGACATAAACACACCAGCATCGGTTGTCAAGCGATGTTGGGGGGACAAACACAGACATACAAACACATACACACATACATA